>NW_015554617.1:0-3826 GCF_001515605.1 Sinocyclocheilus anshuiensis
AAAAATGGCATAATTAGGAATGAATGTTCTGCAGTAAGCACACATTCCCAAGAATGATAGCATCTGTTTCTTTGTAACTGGTTTTGGCACCTCTTTTATAGCCCGCACCCGTTTTTCAGACAGTGCTTTGCTATTTGGTTTGATAACATGCCCCAAGAAGGTTACTTCCTGTTTCACAAACTGCAGCTTTGAAAGACTGACCTTGTGTCCCCCCCGCTCAAGATGCTTCAGGAGAGTCACAGTGTCGACAATGCAGGTAGTTTTATCTTTGGCACAGATTAATAAATCATCAACGTATTGTAACAAGGCCGTTCCAGCTGTCAAAGTCAGAGGCTCAATACTTCTCCGAAGGGCTTCGTTATAAATCGTTGGGGATTCACAATAGCCCTGACACAATCTTGTAAATGTGTAGCCTTTATCATTGAAATCAAACGCAAACCAAAACTGGCTTTTCTCTTCCACTGGGACGCTAAAGAAAGCATTAGCTAAATCCACCACAGTGAAATACGTTGCATTTTGCGGAATTTGTGACAAAATAGTATAAGGGTTTGGCACTCGTGCTGCCCTGGCAATGACAGCTGAATTTACAGCCTGTAAATCCTGCACAAATCGCCACTCTGTTGGCTGACCCTTATCTCTAATCTTTTTTACAGGAAAAATTGGTGTGCGCACTGGTGAATCATTGCATGGTATAATTATTCCCTCCTTCAAAAGAGAATCAAATACTGGCATTATGCCCTGCAATGCTTCATGTTTGAGGGGGTATTGTGCTTGACACGGTCTGTAATCAGATTTGGGGGTGATTACAACCGGCTCGCATCCCTTAATTAAACCCACATCGTACTTGTGCTCTGCCCACAATTTTGATGGTATTTCTGCCAAAGAAATATCAATGTCTGAGGCAGAAATAGCCCCCACCCCATGTTTTGTCACATCATTCTTCACAACAGCAGTCACGGTTCTCAAAACCTGCACATCAAAATCGTAGTTCGATTTAAATGCTCCAACACTTTTGCTCTGTGCTATGTCTGTATCAACTTCAACCCAGTCTGTGGCCTGCAGGCACTTTTTCACAAAAAGCCCTAAATCCTTCCACTGCTGCTTTATGACCTTCGACACCGATAGGTGGGGAACACTTTCTTCTGTCATTAAATAACACTGCAATTGTTGTTCATTCAAACTCGCAGAAAGCGCACACACATTCTCTGTCCAGAAAATCTTGTCAAATTTCACACTTTCATTCTCCACACCACTAAACCAAGTTTCTTCATACTCTGAGTCTCGTTCGACTACGACATGTGACGTGCAATGCATTTTATCAGGTGTCATAAACTCTGTGTTGATTGGTGTTGTTCGATCCTTAGCCAATTTCAAAATCATTTCTGCCCAATCAACATCTTTTATCTGCCATTGGTAAGCCCACTGCGGCTCAAATTTAGAACATGTCATTTGTGGAACTTCCTCAATGCTAATTCCATAGGAATTAGCACTGAGGGTCAAATTTAATTCACACATTAAATCTCTGGCCATTAGAGGCGCGGGACATTTGGGCGACCAGAGAAACTTGTGTTTCAGAGTTCCACCCCCCCCCCGTCTCACACTCTAAGGGCTCGGTGAATTGTTCAGAGATCAAATGGCCTGAAGCCGAAATGCTTTCATACACTTTTCCTGTCATTTTCGGCACACATGGCAAGTCACATGGTCGTAAAGTGCTCTGGCACGCTCCGGAATCGACTAAAAAGTTAATTACTACTCCCTCGACTATCATTGGGTATCTTGGCATTTGAGAAAACCCTGTGCTTTTGTACAGTTTTAAACATTCATCAGAAACACTGCTCAAAATTTCATAGGTGACCAGAGAAACTTATGTTTCAGAGTTCGACCTCCCTCCGTCTCACACTCTAAGGGCTCAGTGAATTGTTCAGAGATCAAATGGCCTGAAGCCGAAGTGCTTTCATAGACTTTTCCTGTCATTTTCGGCACACATGGCAAGTCACATGGTCGTAAAGTGCTCTGGCACGCTCCGGAATCAACCAAAAAGTTAATTACTACTCCCTCGACTATCATTGGATATCTTGGCATTTGAGAAAATCCTGTGCTTTTGTACAGTTTTAAACATTCATAAGAAACACTGCTCAAAATTTCGTTATTCACAATATTGCTCAAAACACACAAAGATTTGCAAGCAGATTCTTCATTGCAGATAGCAGAAAGTAAATCAGTGTATGTGTTTGTGTTTGTGCGTGTTTTGCGTGTTAGAAATAAATGTTCACTTCCCTTTCTCGTAGTCAGCCACCGACCTCCTCGAACTGGACCATCTCCGTCCTGCTCTCCGTCTCTTTCGTTTCAATCAGATCTTACATTCGGGCACGCACTGCTCCAATGCCCGTCTCTCCTGCACACTCTGTTTTCGTTTCAATCAGACTTTACATTCGGGCACGCACTGCTCCAATGCCCGTCTCTCCTGCACACTCTGCATTTGGTACAGTCTCTGAGCGCATGGTCGTTCGTAGCACACACATAGCACCGCCATTTCCTTCCGTCATTTCTTCCTCTCGTCTTTTGTTGATTTGCAGGCTTGTTTGGTTCGCATTGCACAATCGCCATTGTGAGTGGTTTTCTGTCTTTCTTTTCCTGCAGCTGGTCTTCGGCGTGTATAGCGTGCATCAGGGCTGACGTTAAACGCCCGTTCTTCCACTCCACGTAACTTGCCTTTGCTCCCCTTGAAATTTCTGGTCTCAGTCCTTTCAGAAAATAACTCAATAGAAGGCTTTCCCACGTACTTGGTTTGTTCCCTCTGTCCGTAGGCTCTGTCAAGCCGCTGTGTTTTCCAAATGTTTCAAAAAGTCTGTAATAATAGCTGCTGACAGACTCCTCCTTCTCCTGAGTGCAACATGTAATCTTTTCAGTGTCCACACGCGGAGGAAATGCTGTGCTTACTGCGTTAGTGAAATTTTCTACCTCTTTCCTGTATGGTTCGTTGCTCGCATGGTCCCAGTCTGTGTGCACACGTCTCACGTCCGTTGTCGCCAGTTTTCCGCTCACCCTATGCCAGTTCGCTGGACCCATTTTCACACCCAGCATCCGTCTCAGTTCTTGTGAAGTCGGGCTGAACTCTCGGCACAGTAAAAGCAATTCTTTCGCAAATCTTTCGCCCGCGTCCTGCGGATCCGGTAGATGTGCCATCGCGTCTCTCATATCAGACATTGTCCAAGCTCTAAAAACCAGCATTGGCCCATCCGGACCCGCAACTTCGACCATCGGAGCTGTTATGTTCGGCGCTGTGTCTTTCGGAGCTGTGACGCTGATCTTTCCACTTTTAATCGTCTTTGATCTTGTCACTCTCGGCCTGCTGGTGCTCGGTCTTTCTGAATCAGTTGTGCTGGGAACCATTTCAGACGCGTCCCCGAAAACTTCCTGTTCTTCGTCCTCCTCCCTTTCTTCTTCGCTGTCTGTGGCAGCGAGCGCTGAGGATTTTACCGCCGCCTGCTGTACTGGCAGTATTGGTACTCGTGGGAATTCTTGTGCTTGTGACATGTGCACTGCTGCGTCTGCCGCTGCTCGCGCTCCTCTCGCTTCTGCTTCTGCTCGTGCTGCCGCTTGTGCTGCTACTCGTGCTGCTACTCGTGCTGCATTTTGTGCTGGTCTTTGGAACGGAGAGCAGTCGAGATCGTGGTCCAGTTTCAGGGCTGTCAGCTCTGCCACGGGATAGTGATGTTTATAAGCCGGCGGTGCTGACCCGATTTCGGGTGCATGTTGGAAAACACAAACACACTTTACGTTAGTAGCATTCTGCTCCGGTGGAGCTGTTTTCTCACACACATTC
>NW_015554618.1:4730-35025 GCF_001515605.1 Sinocyclocheilus anshuiensis
AGACTTGACTTGACATGAACAGACTTGACTTGACTTGACTTGACTAGGCATGAACAGACTTGACGAGGTATGAACAGACTTGACATGAACAGACTTGACTCACCAACAGCAGAGTTACAACTTCAATACACGACAAGGGCACAATGGGAACATGAAGCTACTTATAGGAAACAAGAGGGTCACATGACAAGAACAAACCAATGGGAAACAAGACACATGACTAAGACAACCAATCAGAACATGACACAATGAACAGGGGAACCAATGGCATGAATACATGAGGGCAAGGGAAGCATGACACAAACAGGGACCATGAAACAATTACAAAATAAAAGACATGGAAAACATGAACATGAAACAAAACCCAAAACACCACATTACATATATATATATATATATATGCCTGCAGACAATATAATGGAATAAAACACCACTTATGTGTACTTTAAAAGAGGACACTTTCATGACTATATTTCTTAACACACTTAAGCATACTTTTAAATTAAATAGAAAATTGTACTTTATACATTTTTTACAATTATTTTATTTTTGAAAATGTTTTGTCATGCTTTAAAGAAGTACACCTATTTTGATGTGCAAAGTACATGATTTTACATTCAACTGTAGTGTGTCATTCAATATGAAACTTAAAGCTAATGTATTTACATTTACATTTTATATATTTTAAATGTACTAAATGCAACTATATCATTACAAATATGTCATTTCAAATATATTAACTACATGACATAAACATTTCAACAGAATTCAAATTTCACTAGAATTTCAATAGAATTAAAAAAAAATCATAGTTTGCCATAAATGTCTATAAGTACATTCAGCTATACACTAACCATATTCCAAAGACAATATAAGTAATTATGAAATTGCATAAAAATATATGTACTATAGTCCTAATAAATAAAAAAAAATAAAAAAGAACAATCTGAAGTTCAACTAATTGCATTTAATATAAATTTACACTGTGATATAATTTAGTGGCAAACAACATGCAATAGTTGTTTGAAAACATGTATTCTATTATAGTATATTATTTTTATAAAAAGCATTCTTTTTTTAAAAGCAAGCTAAAATTTGACAAGGACAGTTAAGTCTTTAATGTCAGCTTTGTGAATATTAAGATTAGCTGAATACTGTTGACACTGTAAAAGACCCTGAATCCCAGTCTGTGGGAAAACACTGCTGGCTCATGTCTGCCTGTGCATACCACAAAACACATGCTCAAACCCTCCATCTGAATCTCTCCCAGCATGAGCCGGGCTTGTGCACTGTGCTCTGAGCTAAAAATAACCTACCCACATGGGCCGCACCGCAGAGAAAGAAAGAGAGAGAGGGAAATCAGGACAAAAAAAGAGGGAAATCTGTTTGGAAACGTATCTAGAAAGCTACATTTAAGGAATTAAAAACAGAAGACAGACACATTGAAGAGTCAAAGGAAGCATCAGCGGATAAGAGCAGGTGCTCATGGATGTCCCAGTGCTTCAGATAAATATACAGACAGTCAGGACCCACCGTTTATGGCTAAACTGCTGATACTCTGAACAGCCAATCAGTGAAACATGGAGAGAGCTAGCATGATTCACTTTCCTCATCATTGTGATCATTATAAAAAATAGGTGTTTTTCCACACAAATGTGGAATTAGTGCTGGAACTAAAAATAGCTCCTTGTAGAACTATAATAAAATTACAATAACATTATAACATAGTTTTTACACTGAGGACAAAGGAATGCAAGAACTTTATTTAAATTAGCTGACATGTGTATGTGACGTAATATAACCGTAACGGCTGAATGTAATGCGGCAACTGCGAAGCTGACGCAAGCAAAAACAAAGCACGACTCAATGATTTTGTGCATGTTCTTCATTCTTCTGCTTTGCTTTGCAAAAATACACTTGACAATGTTTTAAACTACAACCTAGTAATGAATGCTTTCATCAGGTTAAAAGGACAATTGCAGTGCTCACAGAAACACGGTGGTTGTAATGCAGATGAAGCTACATCAGTTGTATTGACCTATTATACTCTTCACAATCTCTGTAAAAGCCAGGGTGAAAATACACCGATGAATGGATTGTGTGAGCGCCTGTAAACCAATCTGAGCCCAGATTGCAGTCACACGGAGACATGCATGTAATTACATACAGTAGCCTGTTTATAATCCTGCTGCACTAGTTCTTTATGCAAGGATTAATTATTAGCTTTGTTGCTCGCTCATTCCATTATGCATCCTTTCTTTCTAGACTGCAACAGTGCCTGCACTTTTTCAGCAGCCATGGTTTTAGAAGTATAAAGATAAAAACAAAACTGTTGATTTAAATATGATGAGTATGCATATAATAACAATATATTTATATTTATTGCAAAATATGCGTATATATATACTTTATATATATACAAATATTTAAGTACCGGTAGTTTGAGAGCATAGAGAGGCTAACTCCATTACATCATTAGCAGTGCTAAAAAAAGTTCATTTGGCATGCTTTGCGTTCTTCAATTCTCAGACTGTTGGATATTTCTTTGCAGAATGATGGGTAATGCAGTTATTTGTCTATTTATTTTAATGTAGTTTTATAAGGAATTCTGCAGTTAAAAGAATAGTTCACCCAAAAATGAAAAATGGCTGAAAATGTACTCAACTCAACCCCATCTGAGATGTAGATGAGTTTATTTCTTCATCAGATTTGGAGAAATTTAGCATTACATCACTTGCTCACCAATGGCTCCTCTGCAGTGAATGGGTGCCGTCAGAATGAGAGTCCAAACAGCTGATAAAAACATCACAATAATCCACAAGTAATCCACAACACAATCATCAATTAACATCTTGTGAAGCCAAAGCTGTGTTTGTAAGAAACAAATCAATAATTAGGGCATTTTAACTTTAAACCACTGGTGCTTAATCTGTGCATATTTCTCTTCTTTTTCACTGGAGAAAGCATTATTATGGATAGAGGATGGATTTGTTTCCTACAAACATGCAGCATTTCACTACACAAGACGCTAATTGATGAACTGGAGTGGTGTGGATTACTGGTGGATTAGTGTGATGTTTTTATCAGCTGTTTGGACTCTCATTCTGATGGCACCCATTCACTGCAGAGGAGCCATTGGTGAGCAATTGATGTAATGCTAAATTTCTCCAAATCTGTTTCCATGAACAAATAAACTCATCAACACCTTAGATGGCTTAAGGGTAAGTACATTTATAGCTAATTTTAATTTTTGGGCTGAACTAAACATGACTATTTTCAATAATATAATAATAATATAAAAATGTATGGGCTGATGGCTTCAACAAAAGCATATACCATCAATTAACAACCTCGAAGCTAACAGTAGGTCTGTCTTTAATTGCTCATAAGTTATTGTTAAAAATAAATTCCCCTGGATTTTTACTTCCACAACCCAACTGTTACAATCTATTCACTAACATCTTTTAGCAATCCTTTTATCCTTCCATGTAATGCCAAAGATTCGCCTCTGGCTGTATTTGCCAAATCTATGGGGGGGAAGTTAATTGAAAACGGTCTTTATTATTGCAGTTTTTGACAGTATCCAACAAAGAGGTCAGCCCTGCTATTTCTTTCTGGGCAACCACAGTCTCCGCAGACCTAATTTTCCTTCACATTTTGTTATTATTATTTCCCTCATCTCTTTGTAGCTTAAACATGGACAATGCATGTTTCTAAATGACCTCTCCTGTTTATTCTACGTTGGTCTCTGTGAGTGCTTGGGATCTGAGTTTCCTTGCATTGTGCTGGTTGTGGGTGAGACTGATGCGGTTAAGAACCCTGAGGGCATCCCGAGGGTTCCCGTTTCACAATGGAGAGGGACATAGCTGAAGAAAGACAGGAAGAGGAAAGGCCTAGCAGAGCTAGAAATAAGAACCTGTCGTATGAGCTAGCAGGTGTCATGTGCATTCATATGCACTAAACCAAAGCACACACACAACACACATGTCCATGTGCACATCTGTCAGATTATCTGGTAGCTACTAGATTTGTACATGGTTCAATGTAAATGTCAGTGGTCCTTGTCCATGCAAACCTGCCATCACAACTCCAAAGTGTAGAGTCTGGATATTCTGGTTGGATGAAGAGTCAAGAAAAACGGGTTTTAAAAAAAGTCATTAGACTTACATTGAAGGTGTGATCACAAAGAGAGTTTTCACACTGGTAGTTTAGTCTGAAACAAAGCACGGTTTGCATAAAAACAGGTATTGTGAAAGCTGTTGTGCAGACTGGGGATAATAACCGTAAGCTGCCTTCTCCTCTACATCTGTTGAATTAAGATATTTGAAAAGTTGACAAAAAAAAAAAAAGTCTTGTACACTATAAAGGTGAAAGTGGACAACAAAAAAAGTAAATGTGGGATAAAAACTTCAGCAAACCATGGCAAACGTTTCACATGATAGTGCCTAAATGTTGTGACCGAAACGTTTTATATTCCTCAGTAAAGCTGTGGCTTTTAATTCGATTTTTTGTTGTTGTCCTTTTTCACCTTTGGAGTGTGAAGGCCTTTTTTGCAATTTCTTGCCAATTTGGATTATTGTGGCTTACGCACCTAGGGACAGATTTACTAACAGTTTACATCAGTGCAAACCCACTTTTGGCGTTAAAAACTACTGTCAGTATTTACATTAGACATGCAGTGAAAAATTTGTGATGAAAAGGCTTGGACACATTTATTTTTGCAGCTAATCATATTACATATACATTTGTAGGAGTTTCCCTATTAAGTGCAAAATTAATGGGAGGAAAGTGTTCAAATTAATCACGTAAATCACATGATTTACTAAGGTTTGCAGTAGTCAGTTTACCAGTATGTAATACACAAAAAGCATATTTTAAACCATTTTGTGGATGTGTCAATTACCCACTCCTGATTCTCATTATCTCTGCTTGTTTGACATTTACTCAAAAAAAAAAAAAAAATAAATAAATAAATAAATTGGTGACCCCACTGTGTTCCCTTTTAAGGGCCCTTCGAACTGCGTCCTCTAGGGGTCACTATGGGGGAACGCCTCGACATGACCCGTGTCCGAAGCATACATTCAAAACAACAACAACACGTTGGCCGGGCGACAGCCTATGACATCTCTACCGGTGTGACCACAGTATAAAGAGGCGCCGGGAGAACACATCATCCTCTTCTTCATCTTCAAGTGACTGTTTTGTTTGAAGCGTGCATTTCGGTGGTAAGAACGATCTTTTCATCCCGTGTTATGGCAAGACATTTAAGAGGTGTGTGGATCCGTGTCCTCGTTATCTGACACCTGATGACACACATGATCTTTGCGTCGTTTGTTTGGGCGAAGAGCACGCACGCAATGTCCTCGAGGGGGCAATCTGCGTCCACTGTGAGCGTTTTTCGATGAAAAAGCTCCGCTCTCATCTGTCTCTCTTTTTGAGGAAGGAGGGGCAGCTGTCTGCTCCCCGCGGTTCAGGACCCGCCGCTGCTGAGGCACGGAGGAGAATGAGTTTGTGGGGATCGCAGGTGGATCTGACCGATGAGTTTAAAGAGGGGCTTTCCCTCTCACGCTCGTCGGCCACGGACGAGGGTGAGCCGCTGGAGGATGATGATGTGATTTCCCTAACATCATCTGATCCAGCGGCCAGTGCTCTGCTGGGTTCTGCCCAGGAAGAGCAGGAGATGTCTGAGGGGGGCAAAGAAGTTGAGGCTGAGCCCTCCCAACCCTCCTGCCCTGCGTATGATGAGCTATTGGAGGTTATGGAACGCACCACGGCGAGACTTGCCGTGGAAGCACGCCAGGAAGATGGCACCACGAGGTCATCTTGACGAGCGTTATCTTTCTGACCATAGCCCCCCAGCTCAAGTGAGCCTTTCTTTTCTTCCTGATCTCCATACGGAGATCGAGAAGGAATGGAGGAGGCCGTTTTCCTCCCGCATCCATAGGTTCCAGCATACGAGTTATGCCAACATCAAGGGGATGCGCGAAAGTGGCTTTGAGAGGGTGCCCCCAATAGAAGAGACGCTGGCTAGCTATCTCTCTGTGGGTGAGACCCTCCTTGCCATCTAAGCCCCTTCAGGATACATCTCGCTTAAATGGCAGGGCATACGCAGCAGCAGGTCAGGCTGTCACTTCGTTGCACACGATGGCGGTGCTTCAGGCATACCAGGCTGATCTGCAGAAAGACCTGGATAAAGGAGAGGGCCGCACCACAGATCTTGCTGTCCGTGCTACTAAGCAGGCCGCCTCTGCTATGGGCAGATCTATGGCGGCCATGGTGGTAACGGAGAGACATCTGTGGGTGAACCTGGCAGATATCAGGAAGAAAGAGAAGGGCTTTCTCCTCGATGCTCCGGTTTCGCCTTCCGAACTTTTAGGTACCTCCATCGAGACGGTGGTCGAGAAGTTTAGGGAGGCGAAGGTGCGATCAGCAGCCTTCAAACCTTCATTCCACGAAGGTCCAGGTCTGAGCCCGAACAATGCTGGGGTCCTGGCCCGTCTCGGTCTGAGGATCAGAGACAGGCACAGAAGGCTAGTGTCACGACTCGTGCCCCTTCCCCACCTGCGGGTGGGGCTAGGAGGAAGCACGGGTCAAAGGGAGGAAGGCAAGACCTGAGGTAGGCGATCCAGACGAGGCGTTCTAAACACTCTAGAGTAAGACATCTACTAAACATCTACTCACCTCCCTCGGAGGGTTTAACATCTGCCCTCATCTTCCCCTTCCTCAATTCCCCTATAACCACCATCAACTCCACCTGACCGAGGTCAGGTAGGAACCTCCTGCGTCTACACTGCAGTCTCTTATGCTGGGCCTATGATGTTTTTGGTTGGTTCTATGTCTTACATGGTAACCACTTTACTGATGTTCCGGACTCGAGGCTTCGTCGGGCTTCGCTTCTTGAACGGAGCTCATGTGTGGGAACCATGGTGGGTGAGTATGATCCATTTTAAATAAATGTAAATCACTGGTGGTTGTGTGAATCCTTCTGCTAGCCTTCTTTGCAGTGTTTCCGGGACCTGTGTGTTTCTGTCCTTGTCTACGGTAGGTCCTCGGTGTGCACCCCCTCTGCTGGACTCAGAACCTTGGCTATCGACTTTTACGGTGATGACCTCACTCGTCGATACTGGATCCAGACTGGATGATAGCCCTGTTTCCGGCTTCATGCTTCCTGGATCATGAGGTCAAGTCGTTAGGCTTCTGTGGGAGCCTTCTTGGTCATCAGGTCCCCAGTACAACACTGCAGTTCTGGGATCTGCGGGTCCTTCCTTCTGGTGACCTCTCCGGAGTGTATCCTTTGTTAGATGCCCCCCTCCTGGACGTCCGGGTTGGGCTTATGCCTCTTAGGCTGCCCTGACTGGGATGTCATGTCCATTTCGCCCCGAGGGGCTTCCTGTGTCAGGATATCCTTTCTCGGAATGGAGCTCCTCTCGCTGAGGCATCGAGTGGCTTTACTCCACTCTGCAGTCCGCTAGTTGCGTCGTACTGCCATCATGGTGAGCCAGTGGGTCACCCCTCTGTGGAGTGGATCTGAGTGCACTGGGTTCCCTGAGGTATGAGTGGGACGGCGTTTCTGCGGAAACCCTTCCTGAGTCCTCTGGCTCTGAGGAGAAACAGCTCTCCGCCCTCACTGCGGAGAGGGTCCCTTTGAGCTCACCGGTCCTGGGTAGGTCCTCTACCCTGGGCTATTGGTCGCTTCAGTCGAGCTGGGTTCCTCTCTCTCTTTGCTAGGAGTTGAACCCTCTGCTCTTGAGCTCCGTGGCAGTGACATCAGGTAGTTGGGCCGCTTGCTGCTTCCCAGATAAGCTGCCTCTATCGGGTCAAGCCAGGCAGTGCTCCGCTCATCTCAGAGGGTTGTCTTTGAGCTTGCCGCTCCTGATTGAGTGTCTGAGGACTTCTGGGCATCTGTGAGCAGATGCTTAGGAATCGTTCTAAATCCATGCTATGGTAAGTGCACACGCTAAGCTTCTGTGCCCTTCTAAAATCCACATTGTGGTAAGTGTGCACGCTAAGCACTCTGCGCACTTTCTAAAATCCTGTATGGTAAGGGTTACGCGCTGTCAGCTTCGTTCACTTTCTCTGAGTTGGCTTAGGCCCCGGTACTAATGTGTCTCTGTTGATACATTTCTAGCAAAAAAAATAAATAAATGCATGTTTGGACCCTGTTGTTTCCAGGCTCTGCGGGTCTAGTTAAAGCAGGACCCATGCTCTCTGTCGGGTAGAGAGCACGAGGCTGGATTTGGGTTACAATGCCTTTAATCTAGTCAGCATCCTTCCCATCACTGTAGAGGGTTATTTATGAGCATGCTGCTTCCTTCCGAGCGTTCGAGTTCTCTTCCCCTTCTGAGGAGTTGAATTCCTCGCTCCGTGGGCTGTTCTCGTGGTGGACTTTAGCAGTGCTCCCCTCAATCAGAGGGTTGCCTATGAGCACGCTACCCCTTTTCTTTCGGAGTGCTCCTCTCACGTGAATAGTTGAGTTCTCTGTTTCCCAGAGCACCTGGAACCAGCAACATCAGGCTAACTAGGCCCTTCCTCTGCCTCCCTGATACGCTGAGTTTTTTGGCTAAGCTTGCAGTACGCTTACCCTTCAGGATTTCTCGAACATGCTGTAGGTCGAGCCCCCTCTCGGCTGAGAGCTGGGTGTTATGCTCCCTCAGCTAGGTGAGGGATGCGCCGTTTCCATCTATGGCACTCTGTGTATCTTGTGGACTGCTCCCTCAGAGTGCCACGGTCACATAAGGTCTCTAGATCTGTCTGGTAAACAGTCTCTAGGGCCCTTTAGCAATGGTATCTTTAAAATCCATGTTATGGTAAGTGCGCACGCGAAGTCCCTGTGCACTTCCTAAAATCCACGCTGTGGTAAGTTCGCACATCAAGCATTTTGCGTTCTTTCTAAAAATCCTGTATGGTAGGGGTTACGTGCTGCGGCTTCGTGCCCTTTCTTTGAGTTGGTCAGGCCCTGGTTCCACCTTGGGCACCACTCTACCTATGTATCCTCAGTGATACCTACTTTAAAAGGGTGTTGCTACTAGGGGTCTGTTGAGACAGTTCCTTCAGCAAGCTCATGCAGAGCAAGCGGTAGCCCCCTGGGTGACAGTCCAAGACTTAGATACGATTCTAGGCGCTTGGTCGTATCGCCTTAAAGGAATCTCTTCCTGATTCCAAGCCTTTGAACTCTACCCTGGGCCCTGGAGTCCTGGTCCTAACAGGTAAGTTTATGGGGTATGTAGCTTAGGCCTTTGGCCGTAGGGGATAATGTCACTGACAGCCGTCTAATGTCCCAGGGGCAACTCCCTTAAAGCTTTGGTAGAGTTGGTACTTAGTGCTCGCCTGTGGTTTGGCATGCACTTCCCTCATCATGGTGGTGTCTGTGTACCATTCGCCATAGCGACCCCTAGAGGTCGCAGTTCGAAATTCCCTTGAAAGGGAACATCTCAGGTTAAGTATGTAACCATGGTTCCCTGAGTAGGGAACAAGACACTGTGTCCTCTAGTTTCCTTAGGCTTGTTTGAGATGCGCCTCGTCTCGCCTGTAATGTAGGCGAGAGCAGGCGGCTGCAGTGAGAGGAGGAGTGAAATAAGCGCAGTCAAGACGGACAGTTCTAACCTCTCGAAGTGAACAGAGACCTACGAGATCAAAGGCGGATATCGCGTTATTCTCACTCATGTGCTGTGCTGCTGATAAACATGATATAATTTCAGTTCTGTTGCTTTTATATGAAAATAAATATGATGAACAAGACACTCAAAGTGCTTGTTATTTAATTCCATACGAAAGGTGTATTTATCATCCATTTTTACTTTAATACAAACATGTATTTTAGATTTGTATAGAAATATGACAACAGTCGCATAACTCACGCAGAGATCGCACTGTCATAGTGTTTGGGAACATCCATGCATAATTTAAATACATAACCGCATAGAACCAGATAAAAAATTAAAACATTTTAGAAGAGAACGCAGCATCACATTTGTCTGGACCAATAAGCATTAGGTTGTGTCATCAGCCAGTCATTTCCCATCATGCTTTTAATCAGCGCAGTCGGTGGAGAGCAACTGCGCTCGACTGCACAATTCGACACAGCCGACACAATTCGAGTTTTTTGGCACACGTCAGCATGACATCAGAGCAAGTCGGACGTAACTCGGACACATTTCTAACCGGCATGCATCTCGCAGTGATCACCGGTGATCGGTTCTGTGCACATTTTGCTCATCTCAAAACAAGCCTCTTGCCTTGCTTCGGACGCAAGCTTCAGACGAAGAAGCGGATGACGTGTTTTCCCAGCGCCACTTTATACTGTGGTCACACCGGTAGTGACGTCATAGGCTGTCGCCGGCCAACGTGTTGTTCTTGTTTTGAATGTATGCTTCAGACACGGGTCACGTCGAGGCATTCCCCCATAATGACCCCTAGAGGACGCAGTGTCTCATTCCCTACTCAGGGAACCATGGTAACATATGTAACCTGAGACCATGAAATGAGTATGAAACCATACCAAAGCTCCAGGACCCTGAACGATCACATATGGATGTGTTTAGTGTTAAAAACACCTTAGAAAAGTCAAGTCACATTTCACGGTTATAATCGAGACATTTCAATATCAGAAATTGTGCTTGAGGGCAAAAGATTTGCCAACACAGATTTTGACCAAAAGATAGCTAATTGGTTTGAAAGTGACATCTCTGTGAGTTGTGCTTCGTACATTGCTACATTATTGACAATGAATTTTTTTTGTTTGTTTGTTTTTGCCTGTGAAATTTTGTTGTCCACACCTTAATAACACAGCTCCCATCAACAAGCCACATGATCTGAGGTATCATTCATGTCTCTAGCACAAGTATTGTGGGATAAGCTATGCACAGATTTTAATAATTGGGGGTTTGTTTCAGTTACACTTTATTTTGATGGTCCCCTTTAGACATTCTGCTGACAATAAGCTAATTTTCAACTACTGTACATGTGAACTAACTCTCTTTAATCATTAGAGCATGAGGCTGATGATACATGGGTCAACTTTCTGAGCAATTTTGCCGGGCAACTTTTTTTGAGCAATGTTGCTTGGGCACTTTCCCATTGAGGATGGGTAACAAATTTCTATCTGGATACTTTAGATTGGTCGTGGGCCCTGTGTTTCACCTGGTTGCCTGTTGACAGCAACAGTGCCCAAAGTTGCCCAGCAACATTGCTCAAAATTTTGTATCATCAGCCTTAGGTTAGGGTTAGGGTTAGTAGAATAAGTTCACATGTTTTTGCAAAGTTATTCGTAGTCAGTATAATATGTGTTGGGGAACCATCAAAATAAAGTGTTAGCAGACATTAAGGAGACAGTCAAAGATACTTATAGTCGCAAACTGCAAAGATACTTATAGTCGACAGAATGTCTAAATGAGACCATCAAAATAAAGTGTTAGCTTAGTTTCAGTCCCCAACCCTAATTAACAATAATAGTAATGCCTGTAAGCGCTATGTAATCAACAACAATAGTAACAACAAGTGCTAAAGGTGGGAATGATGAATGTGTATGTGTGAGTGTGTTAACTTTCAGCTTTCCTACTGTTATTGATCTCTGTTAAAGCAGAACATAGTCACTTCCTGACTGTGTGGTGGCATCCTGTGATGAAGGATGTTTGTGAATATTGTGCTGTGTGGCTCACCATCCTGTAGACTTCCTCTCTCAAGACTAAATGGGTCAAAATCCAGCAGGGATGTGTTTGTAAGTGCTCCGGCTTTTGAAAATCATTGAGACATTCATTGAAGAGCCATCAGCACAGCTCTAGATCACTGTCAATGCCATTCCATTGATATCGTAGCATTCCTGGAGCTCAAGTTAGGTACGCCAATGCCTCAGGTTTATATTTCTCAAGGATACACAGAATGTTCATTTATATGTAGCAGACACTTTTGTCCAAACAAAAAAGATTATCACAAACAATTTATGGTAGAAGAGCCAACAACAGTTTCAAGAGTAAGCTAGTGTACAGAATCTAGATTCAATCAAACAATCAGTCAGTCAATCGATCAATCAATCAGTATTTACTTACTTACTTATTTGGAGAGTGCATGAAAAGCACACGTGAACCCTTTCAATTTTGTTTGAAAAGCATCTGTTCAGGGTATGGGATTTTACAACAGGAAAAGAAGGGTCAAACTCATGAAGGCCTCATGAAAGCCAAAAAGCATGTGAATAATTTTGGCTTCCTGTCAGACACACAGACTCCATCAATTCGAGCAGAGGTGTCTGGTGTCGTGGCATCTCAGGGTTAAACATGCTGACCTCTAGATGGTGAATACTCAGACATTGACATAGATACAGACCAACGCCAAACAAAACACAGAAGAAAAGCAGATGCACTAATGAATCGAGGGTAATTCACCAAAAACGAAAAATTCTGTCTTCTGTCTGCAAAAGGAAAAGTCAGGCAGAATTACTCTACTCGTTTATTTTCTTTGAAAGCAAAGATTAAGCATAAAAAAAACATAACAAAGAGAAGAATTTTCATTTTTGGGTGAACTATTACTTTAAGGAGCAAACTTGTACAGTTTCAAAAACACCCAATAAAAATCCCCCTCTTCACACTTTAAAACACAGTGCCATGCCAGCCATAGGTTTTGAAACCATGACAACAGAGCCCAATGACTTACGGTAACTAGCTGTTACACAGTGGGTTTACAAACACTTATACTGCATAATTGGCTTGCTGTAGAGTGAGCTGAAGCACTGCCTCCGTCAGAACAGCCACACTGGCACCAGCTCTGCTATGGCAACCACAGCGGGGTAAAACACACAGCGGCAAATAACCCTGCGTCTATGACGACTGATGGGCTACAGCAGTGGTTCTCAAACTTGTCCTGGAGTACGCCCAGCCCTGCACATTTTGTATGTCTCCCTCATCTATCACACCCGATTCAACTCATCAGCTCATTAGTGGAGACTGCAAGACATGAAGTGGGTGTGTCAGATGTAGGGAGACATACAAAATGTGCAGTGCTGGGGGTACTTCATGGAGAGGTTTGAAAACCACTGGGCTACAGTGATTTAACGTCAACCGCTGACTCTTGCAGCTTTTGCAGTGATATACTCAATTATGCAACAAGTAGATGAATAGCAGGACAAGAACAACGTCGCTGAAAAATGGCCTGCCCAGAGAGAGCTGGTACGTCAAATACATACAGCATCATTGACATCACTGAACATGCATTAGTTTACAAATCATGCACTATGGTAAAAGTGTTTTGAGGTCATAACCAGTTTTGAGGAAAGTTACTTTTAAAAGTAATGCATTACTATACTGCTTTACTCTTTAAAAAAAGTAACTACAGCAATTGTGTTAGTTACTTTTTATGAAAAGTAATGCATTACGTTGCTTTTGCGTTACTTTTTACATAAATATTTTTTGTGCTATCATTTAGTTATTGCAGTTTTGCGTACTATTCTTAGTTTGATATACTGATATTGAATCTGTTTTTGTGAAAGTGAATGAGTAAATGCATGTTCACATTTAGTCTAAAACTACATTAACATCATGTTCAAACAACGTATCTGCACTCACTCCTGATTTCTCTCAACATGGCAACCGGAGATCTGTCAGTCAATGCATGGAAAACAAAGTAACTGGAGTTACTTATTTGAAAAAGTAACTCGGATCATTTCTTGTAAATTAAAATGTAATGCATTACTTTACTAGTTACTTGAAAAAAAGTAATCTGATTACGTAACTTGTGTTACTTGTAACATAGTGTTGTATAAGGAACTGCGTAAAATTTTGAATTTATTAATCAGTTGCTGCGTCTAGTGTTCGTTTCAGCTGGAAACTGCACCCCTCTCATAATTATTTATTAAAAAAAAAATAAAGATACATCCTGTTCAACATCTTTTAATTACTTACACTAATTAAAACTATACACTATAGGGCTGTTACCAATCAAATTAAATCATTATCAGCAAACTCCATCTTACAAATCCATTTAAACTGCAATTACATGAATGATGTTATGAGATTAATGCTTTAATGCTCAGAAATATAAAATGTTGGAAAAAATACTTTTATATGTGAAACTAAACCCACCAATAGGTGGTGGCAAGTCCTAATCACAGAATCATTTTTTCCACCAAGTTGTTTAAACAGGCTGATTCATTCATGAACATGTCAAGTAACCAGTGTCTTTATTGAATCATTGACCTGTTTCTTTCAAACACGATGAATCATTCAAATTGTTGTGTATACAAACTGTGTAAGGATAATAAGGATGTCTGGTCGACCAAGCTTCTAAGACAGCATCCTAACTGAAATGGAATCTCACAAGTGACTAATTTGAGACGTGTGCATACTTGGTAGACATTTGCATGCTAGGTATATGTGAATTTTTTCAATGCTCTGTATTTACAATTTTTAAGCAGTGCCAGTATTAATTTTGTTGTTATTATAAGCATGCAAAAATGGTGACATATGTACAGTCCTAATGTAACTGGTATGACTTTGCAATATGCAAGACATTTCTTTCTTTCCTGATACTAGGGATGCAGTGAATGTTTATGAAGGTAAAATAGTAGCAAAACTCGAGAGCATGTTGATTTGAATGTGAGAACTTGTTAACTGTCGTATTTGTAAGTTGAAATTTACACACACAGCTCTGATGTGAAAAGCTGAAAAATGCTTCTTTCCACATGGCAAGTCGCGCTGGCTGGCCTTGTTCATTGGTCAGACATCGACCAATAAAATGGCTTCATTCCCACCCCAGCCCCGCCCCCGGTTCTGCTTTCTCGCTCCTGCATGTACAAGTGAGTTTTGCTACAGGAATATCGTGAAAGGAGTAGCAAAAGTCAAAGCGCTGAGATTTAAAGTTGCGCTGCCAGATCTGAGAGGCTGTACTTGCTGATGTGGTTGTAGAGCGAAACTGAAGTAAAGTGCAAAAGTAAATATGTCGTACACATTTGTAACTATTAATCTGCAACTTCGAATTCAAAACACGTGTGTTTTGATAATTGTCTGTGTGTGCAAATCAAAAGATTCAGCTTTTCACATCAGAGCTGTGAGTGTAAATTTCAACTTGCAAATACGAATAGTAATATGACAAGCTCTAAAATTCAAATCAACAAGCTCTCGGGTTTTGCTACTATTTTACCTTCATAAATGTTCGCCAATCGAAATTATTCAGCCGAAAATAGCAAAAAAAGCACTTTCGGTGTTCAGCCGAATAAGTGAAAAGACAGAATCAATTTGACCGAACAATGACGTTTTTGATTACGCGATCAAATAGCAACCAGCGTAGAGTGAGAGGCGCGCACGCTTTAAATGCAGAAAATATGTCAGCAGTGTGGAAACATTTTAAAGTGTCCGAGAAAGACACAAAAAATGGCCGTTTGCAGACACTGTTCTGCTGAATTTTCTAGAGGGAGTACATCTGCAAAAACATACAGCACGACAAGTTGAATTTATCATTTAAAATCAAGATACTTCGAACAGAAGAGTACGGAAAAGATACGGAGGCAGCAGCAGCGAAAGGGAAATGTCCTACTCCACGTCCCATAACACCCTCTCCACCTGTGATCCAGAACTCACAAACCACATTCAACAACATATAAAAACAAAATAATCTTTAGAGTCATTTTATGAACAAATGTGGAAAATTAAAAACAGAGAAAAAAATTCAAGCCGTATCATCTCAAATTCCAGTGCAGTAAAACAGCTGTCGGGACGGGGTGCTGCAGCATTGAATTTTGGCTATTCAAGAAGGGGGGCTCAAAGATGGCCAAATAAAAATATTTTTATTTTACTCATTTTAATTTATTTATTTTATGTTATATTGTACTGTGTTGGTGTAATGTTTGCTGGAATGTTTAAAAATGTTCAGTATTTTTAAATTGTAATATAATGTTTTTTTGTTTTTTTTTTGAAAACCAAGACAAAATAGTAAAAAGCACATTTTGTACTATTTAATCTATGCAATGGTGGAAAAAAAAAAAAACTGGCAAAATAAATGAGAAAGAAATCATGTTCAGTATTCTGCCTTCGGCCAAGTGTTTCATTATATTCGGCTTCAGCCAAGAATTTTAATTTCGTTGCATACCTAAATAACACCTAAAAGCGTGTGTTCAATACTATGCTAAAGAGTGTCTTTAGCATATTGAACCTATACCTAATACAGTCAAAGTGCAGTAGTGTTGCTCAATAAAAGTATTATTACAATGACATGTTATTAAGCCTTTTTTTTTTTTGAAAGAATCTGCTTTGCTCACCAAGGCTGGATTTATGATTTATGAAAACTTGAATAATGGCTGCTGAAAGTTCAGCTTTTCCATCACAATAATAAATTATCTGTTAAAATATATATATTTAAATATAAATCAGTTCATTCAAATTGTATTAATATTTCACAATGGGTTTTTACTGTACTTTCTGATTAAATAAATGCAGCCTTGGTGAGCATAAGGGACTTTTTTCAAAAACATTTCTGCGCTCTCACAGTATGATTGAGTTGCAAAAAATTTAAATTGTAGTATCCTCGGAATAGTTCAAATTTTGCACAACTGAGTATATTTAACCCATCTTTAGTTCAGTCTGAGATGCCAATTTCAACACCATTTGTCTTTTACAACCATCTGTGTCCTGCTGGGAGTGTAACTGATATGTGGTTCTCACATTTAAAACAGCTGGGTATGCAGACACATCTATCACGTATCACAACTCATTCTAACTCTCAAGACGCCAAATCCTGCTGTTTGTCCAAGTGTTTTGCGTGTGTGACTATACAGGCGTCAAAAGAGTCCTGTAGTGTATTTATTGTGATGGGGCTAAAACTGTAAGCACATTGCTTTCAATGAGAAATATTGGGCTTCCATAGACTAATGCGAAGGCCAGCATGAAATTTCATCATTTCATGGTGGGATATGAATTTAAATTTTTAATTATTTTAGTCGCATTATATATTATTGTTATTACTATATAGATATGTTTGAGCAATTAACCCAACCCCAATAATTAAACCCTACACTATTTCTCAACAATATAAAACAGGCAGATATAAGTACGGTCACAAATCATTTAAAACAATGCTGCATTTCAAGTCTTCTGAGGCCAAACTGTAGAACTAATTGAAAGATTTTCATTTGAAATCACATCTTGCTCTCTAGCAGTTGACCTTATTTCCCGACCCACATGTGTAGTTAAATCCTTTCAATTAAACAGTAAATCTGAGAATAAATCAGTTCAGCTTTTTGGGGCTATTTTGTTTGATAAGCATGTTCTGTGCACAGCTGACGTAGGCCACCAACCAAAAATGTGCAGAGAATAGCTAAATACAAGCTGATTTTGTGTCAAAGTCCCATAGATCCCCACAATCCTGCTGCAAAGCCCAGCGTGAATATCATTCAAACAAACAGGCAGAGATCCTTAAGAGTGGATTACATATTTTTCTTTGTGCAGTAGCTTTTCTTCTGTCTTGCAAAAGCAATGAGCATTAAAGCATTGATAAGCTTATGGGTGCATTCTGACAAGACAACGGCAGACCAAAACCACTGTCCCATGAAATCTACCTTCAGATACTCTGGTCTTCTGTTGGTAAATTCACACTATAACTCAGTCTGCATGTCAGAGCTCTGTTCCAAAAACCTGGAACATTGTACAACGACAATGGCCTACATACATGGGTCTGCAGACTCATGTCTTATGAGAAAAACAGGTGGCTCTGACTATTCCTGCACACAAGTGTTCATTTTGTCAGATATATACACTGAACAAAATTATAAACACAACACTTTTATTTTTTTGCCCCCATTTTTCATGAGCTGAACTCAAAGATCTAAGACACAAAATGTACACAAAAGGCCTATTTCTCTCAATACATTTTTTTTTTTTTTTAATTCAAGGTCATTCCTATTGAAATGAATAGAACTTGTAAATGTGACCTCACCTTTAGTCTTAGTCCTGTGCCAAATGTCTTTAGTTTTTATATTTTTTATAACCGTTTCAGTTGACTAAAAGTCTGAGAATTAATCTCACATTTTAGTCATGCTGCATATGGATTAAACTGATAATCAAAATAATTTTACTCAAAATTACAATCGTGATTACTGGTCATGATTGTTGTCATTTGGGAAAATTTATCAGAATTATTGCACTTTCACCTATAAGCATAAATCAAGAGAATGTCAACTGGTTTATTTGACCTTATCTGGTTTCCTGATTTATTATATTATTATAAATACAAACAAACATTATGAAAACTCAAAAGCTTCTCTCAAAAGCTAAAACAGTGACATTACTAATATGAATTCCAAAGATTCAAAATTATATTCATGTAACAACAACAACAAAGAATTTTAATAGTACGTAGGTGCATTTATTCATAAATCAATAGATTCAGATCATATGTGCTTTTTCCACACTGTGAGAGAGAGCACATGCGAATGGTTGCCATCATGAGAAGATCAAGTAAAACACATGGCAGAAATGTAAATCTATTTAAGAGAAAAGCTCTGACAGGAGGAATCCCTGACCTCTCAACCCTCTACACCAGTGGTTCTCAACCTTTTTTGGGCCAGCGCGCCCCCTACCCATTATTCAGGTACCTCACTGCCCCCCATCAAATAAAAATTATTCTAAAAAATCTTCACAGACTATTGAAGTTGATTATTATGTTGTGTTTATAATGAGGACTGGTATTATATTTACAGTAGCATTAAAATGTATGGGGCCATTACTTTTTTTTTAAGAAATTACTTTAATTCAAAGATCCATTAAATTGATAAAAAAAATGAAATGACAGTGAAATACATGTTTAAAATAGATTATTTGAAAATAAGTGCAATAACAGAGTTATTTACAGAGTTTTTAAGCATGTTGGTGATTTTCATTGCTAAATATTTGGTGATGTATTTGCCCCAAATTTAAAAAGACTTGATAAAAATTCCTGTTTAGAATATATCCACAGGGCCATTTTTACAGAAGAGATTTTAGTTTGTTCTTCCGTTCCTGGCAGAGTGAGCAGAGTGGAGCGGCGTGTTTTTTGACTGGAGCGAGGAGTGGATTTTTTGAAAGTCAGAGCATTGTTGTTTTCAGTCACTCCGAGAGCGCTCCACTACTGCTCTATCACGAGCACAATTAATGCCAACAGCCCATAATATAACTGCATTTTATCAAGAATTCATGCATTAAACATCATTAGCTAGTTTGACAGATATGTGGATCACTCAAATCAGAAAGAAGGTGAGGGTTATAATGATTGCGATGGAGGTTATATCTCAAGCATGTTTGTTTGTAGCATGTGGACAATCAAAACTGACTGGGTGAACTCACATTTTAAACAGTTTATTGTACAGGTAGCTAAACTCTGCTCTAAACTAATGTGCTGCTACAATGCACACACGCACACAACACACAAGCTTGCACATAACGTACAGATTGCGTGCACATAGAAACATTCAGGAGTGCAGAAAATTGTCAACACTGTCCTGCGATTTATCATTTATCAGCTTTCAGTGAAAAAGAATACGCTAATATTTATCTCTTAGTTTTTAGAAAATACCCTGTTTTTGAGAATATATTGAATTTCCTTTTTTTCTGACATAGTGGACATGGTCGTTTTGGTCTGTAAATACCACATTTATACATGCAAATGGACGAAATGTAAACCCTCCTTTACTATATTTCATGATTTTGTGAGAATATTTCAAAGTTTGCTTACAAATGCTTAAAAGAAAACTAAGTAATAAGATGGGAAACATATGCTCCTCATTTTCAAAACTATTTTAGTGCTGTCCTGATTCATATCTTCGTTAGTCCATTAAATTTCAAAACTTGCTTTTTTGTCAGTGTGGTGTGCCAGCTATAATAATAAGAAGAATAACTATTTCTTGAGCAACAATCAGCATGATTTCTGAAGGATCATGTGACACTGAAAGCTAAAGTAATGGAGCTTTAGTATGAGAGGAAAACAGAAAGAAAGAAAAACAGAAAGAAAGCAGTTCTTTCAAATTGTAGATGTTTTTTTTTTTTTTATCAAATAAATGCAACCTTACTGAGCAGAAGAGATTTGTTTCAAAACCATTAAAACAATCTTACTGACCTTTTTTTTGAATGGTAGTGTACTGTATATTATAGGCTATATTTTATTTGTAATATGAACCTATTTTAAAAGCATGCATTTTAAACCCAAATATTACAGCCCACAGTAGCCCATAAATAATTATAAAAAGATGTCATTGAATGCCACATAACATTCATGACATATTTGACTGGACTTTAAATACCATTATCATCAGTTTCCCAAGGAGCAAAAAAAGCCAAGTGAATATAAATTAGGCTATATTTATGAGCGTTGAATACACTCTTGAAATTTGGCATTCAAACCAACCGCAGCCAAACAGCAAACAAAAAGCATTCATATTATTTTTTCTAAACAAGAAAAAGCATACTGTGCTTTGGATGCCGCCCTTTCATGGGAACTTCGAACTGCGTCCTCTAGGGGTCGCTATGAGAAACCTAGAGGACGCAGTGTCTCGTTCCCTACTCAGGGAACCATGGTTACATAAGTAACCTGAGACGTTCCCTTTCATGGGAACTTCGAACTGCATCCTCTAGGTTTCTCATAGCAACCCCTAGAGGACGCAGTGTCTCGTTCCCTACTCAGGGAACCATGGTTACATAAGTAACCTGAGACGTTCTCTGCCTGCCGCGCTCCACTAGCTTGCGCTACTGACAAGTTGACAAACGGATATAGAAAGTGCGCTTTGATGCATCCAATCTAGAGACTGCGTTAGGATGTGCCAGACCATTTTCTTTTGCAAGTCTCAGCTCATAGATCTTTGGTGTAAACTCGCCTTAACCAAACGCCCCCCAAGAACACCTCAGCGCCCCCCTTTGAAAAATATTGCTTCCAGCGTCCCCCGATGCTCTCCGAACGCCCCCCTGGGGCGCGGTACCGTCCCCGTTGAGAAACGCTACTCTACACACACCTCAGCAATAGAATCACCAAAGCTTATGCTTGTAAAATGCCACAGCTTTTTAAATATCTGAAAGTACACTCTTAGCATCAATCAGTCAAGCATTATAATATGATATTATGATAATCAAGCATTATTTAATGATAGAACTTTAGCAATTAGAATTAAAACTTGGTAACCATGTACGAATGCATATTTGTCATTTTAACTAAACTTAGGACTGGTGGTGGTGCTTAAAGATATTGTTGGTCATTCAGTGTTTCTGTAAAATAAATGGGAAAAAAACTAACAATAATAATGATAAGATAATAATAATAATAATAATAATAATAATAATACTTCAAATTTTACTAATAATAACAATATAAAACACACT
Organism: Sinocyclocheilus anshuiensis; assembly: GCF_001515605.1. Lineage (NCBI taxonomy): Eukaryota > Metazoa > Chordata > Actinopteri > Cypriniformes > Cyprinidae > Sinocyclocheilus > Sinocyclocheilus anshuiensis. Next base: position 26,051 of record NW_015554618.1, read on the forward strand.
AAGGTTTAATGAGCTGCTGGGTTCATGAATATTAATCATGTTATCTGCATTCGCTGGAACTGATTTGCTGAAATCTAAACGGGGAAGATATTAGATGAGCGCCAGCCAATGAGATTTTTGTTTGTGCATTAGTTCCGCCCACTAGTATATCTTATGGTTGTGCTGGTCTATACTTTTTCCCATCTTTTTTTTTTTTTTTTGATGAAAATATAGAGAAATTCTTGATATAGAGAGTTATTACTACAGTACATCTGAGTCTCATCTTTTTTCATTAACAATATTGTATGTTGAAATAGTCACAGTTGGTGTTTAATATGTCGGGTACTTGATACTTTGGACCAACGTTTGGATCAACATCAATCAATTAAGTAACACGCCTATAGGAAACGTCTTATAGATGTATTGCAGATGAGAAAACACTCTAAAAATTTGTCTTGCAGATGTAAATGCAAATAGACGTCTCTGTGATGTACATGTGCTATCAGGGATTTAAATTCTCTCCTCCCATAAACGTTGCGTCTGGAAGGGAAACTCATACTAATGCATATGCAATAAGGTCAACCACCAAAAAGCCTTCATGCCTTTTTATTGCTATTTTTTCACTGTGTGTCTTTAGTAAACCCTGACAGTAGATGTTTATCACCGAACGAAAATAACACAGTCGCTTTACTGTTTTCAGTGCATATAGCATCTATATTTGTAGCCCAGCCCAGTTTAATGTCAGTGTGGATGACGTATACTCCTCAACAACGTCCACCTCCATCTTCAGATGCTCACTGAGTTCAGAAGGGTCTTCTGCCTTCTGAAATCCCTGCTCTTAATTTTTTTGTGATTTTAAGCTAACAGTCATTTAGCTCAACACACGCTACAAAACCATCCACCACACTCCAATCTACTGTTAATACAACCCACAATAGCTGAGTCATCTGAAAACTAATGCAGGCGGCTAGATTTTGATGTTGATGTCAGGACTGCACACAAGCTCTTTAGCAGTAATGTGTCCAGAGTTGCAAAATCTGTTATTTACTTACATAGCCTAATATAAAACACCCCCTTCTTTTCATTTGGCCTTGTTGATGTGATGCCTGTGCACACATACATGCCGAAATCCTCAGTTGAACACATGACACAACCCTCACAAAACATCCTATTACTTTTAGTAAGTGATGTTACAGTACTCTCCCATCTTTTTCACTAGCGAACTCACATTCCCCATGACAAAAGATGGAAGATATTGTCTGTAGCTCCTGTTCTTTAGGCATCGTCTCCTCTGGTCCTACATGGCAAATATTTCCTCCTCAACTCATCAGCTGGTCCCTGGTGTAAACTCTGGCTCTCAGGGCTGCCTCCACCAAGCACGATAAAAGAATTATAGCTACTAGGTAAGAACGGGCAAAGTCACATCATTCTACTGGCCAAGTAAATAATCTTTAAGAAATCCACTTTGTGGAAAAGAGAAAACAGACAGAAACTGCATCCTGCATCATATGTGATTACTGTATAAACAGTATCCACTGTTCAAAATTATGGGTTGCTAAGATTTTTTATTGTTGTTAAAGTAAAAACAGTAATGATGTAAATTATTATTATAATTTAAAATAACAGTTTTTCATTTATATTCCTGTGATCAAAGCTGAATTTTCAGCATCATTACTCCAGTCTTCAATGTCACACGATCCTTCAGAAATCATTCTAATATAATGATTGGCTGAATTGCTGATCCAAAAACAATCACCATTGTCATTATTGTTATAAACAGTTGTGTTGCTTAATGTACCGTTTTTTTTTTTTTTTTCCTTCCAGGAATCTTTAATGAATAGAAAGTTCAAAACAACAGCATTTATTTCAAATGGAAATCCTTGGAACATCATAAAAGTATTTTCGGTCACTTTCGATCAGTTTAATGCATCTTTGCTAAATAAAAGTATTAATTTCTTCCAAATGATGCCACATTCCTCCTCTTCACTGAAAATTAACTGGAAACGTAATTAAACCATGTAAAATGACCTTTAGTTCATTATTTACTTTTAAAAACATTATGACATTCTTTTTTCTTCCTGAGTATAGGGAGAAAAACAAGGCATTGCCTTGTTGCCTTGCAGATTTCAGACACAATGAAAATGTTTGTCCTTTCGGTCCCACTTTATATTAAGTGGCCCTAATACCTGTATACTTACATAGTATGTAACCACAGTGTAAGTACACATTGGTACATAGTATCTACAGCTGTAATGTTTGTGTAACTACACATATGTAACAACCCACTGAATGGTATGTGTAAATACAAATGTGTAACATGACATTGGTAACAACACTTTTTGGTAATGAAAGTACAAATGTGTAAAAGGACTAACAGCACTTTTTGGTAAAGATAGTGTTCCACTTTATATTAAGTAAACAATTCCTATGGATTTACCATGGAATTACTCTGATGTTACACAGCAGTGGCCAGTAAGTTAGGCTTTACATATAAATTGTGGTTGGTGTCCAGAATGCCTTTCTCCCTACTGCCGTTCTCCTAGGAATGCATTAATTTTCTCCAAATGCATGAGCAGATGGACACAGGATCATGTGCCCATTCAGGATATGTATAGTCTCATTATGCACCAGACACAGGCCTAAAGAAACTGCCTGTGGCTGGGAAAGAAGTGCATCATCACTGGAGTGCTGGATTTATGGCTTTTGTTTCATATTTCCTTAAGTGAACTACAAAGGTGGCAATGTGTAGAAGTGAGTTACAAGCCACATTACGCTGCATTATTTAAGAGTTTGTCCTTCATAATAAGCCGTCTGAGCTATTTCCAGATGTGTATAAGACAAGTTTTTTCAGAGGAGGCAGTGCCTGCAATGTCATGGTGGTGGCACCAATTTCTAAAAAGAATTGAGTGACTGAAGTACTAATGATAGAATTAGCCGAACAACAGTTAGTAGTAACAAAAAAGCTAATTTTGATGTGAATTGTAATGAAGTGTAATCACAGGAGAGCAAGAGAAGGCAGGCAGAAATGGGGGATCTAAACGATGGAGTACTTAATAAACAAAACAAAAATAAATTAAGAATCAGACGCAGAGTATAAGCAACAACATCAACATAGTGATCCAACACAAGATACAGGGGATATATAAATAAATAAAAAGGATCTAAAGAGTCCTGTTGCATGACATTTTGGTGAACATATAAAAACCATAACATATAAGAACTATAAAAATGGCATCTCTTTTCTTTCTTGGAATTGAAAAGATTAAGCAGAATATTAGAGGTGGTAATATTGATTGCATAAGAAAGAAGCGGGTAGCTTTTTGGATCTCTTATTTGAAAAGTCTGTTCCCAAAGGTATGAATCAGGATTTTTCTCTTAAAGATTTTTTTTTTTTTTTGTGATGGTGTTTTAAGTATGTTGTATGACTCTTTTTATATTTAAGATATGTTAATCTGATGTGGATCTACTCTGATTGGGTGATTGTTGTTTTGGGGTAGTTAACTCTTACTAATTAGTGTGATGTCTTGAGTGAAGCTTGTCAGCTGTTGCTGATTTGTGAATTTATAATCCAATATGGAGATGAGTTTTTAAATGCTTATGTATTATGTGTGTTGAATACCCTGAGAAAGGCTCTTAGGCCAAAAAGAGCTGGAATTGTTTAAAATTATTAAAGTTCTCTTCATCACAAGTGGTGCTGGACTCTTTTTCATATTATTATTTTGTAAAGTAGTTTTTTTTTTCATTGTTTCATAATATCTGCAAAATGCACATACTATTTATTACTATGTACTGTACTTTTTATACTATTAAAAACATCTAATAATACCATTTACTATTTATATAACTAAAACTTTAGTTATTTGCTTGTTTCGAGTATTAAAGTATGTTGTGGAGTCAATATATGTGAAAGGAATTAAAGGAAGACATTCACAGGCATTAGTGAAAGTGCAAATGTGTTTTAACCAGGCTGTTAAAGACCATGCCAATGGAACTTACAAAAAGAAGCGGATCAAGAACTGATTCTTGGGACACACCATGTGAAACAGGAAAAAACAAAAAAAAGGACTTGTGTTCGCTACTACAGATCATTTGTTGCCAGTCACAGAAATGATCTGAGTAAGCCCGTGTTCAGCAACTTTACAGATTGTTTTGCATCTCTGTGGTTGTGACCATCATGACACCCCGTTTGCAGAGAACGTATTGCCTAATGGTCAAAAAAGAAGGCATCTATTATTAATAACTGCATGGAACTCCAACATAATGCATGGTTTAAATTGCAACCTTGCTGATTTGTATGTAATGTAAGTGAGCAGATTAAATCAAAAGCATCCAGTGGCACTAAAGTGAGGCAAAAGTGTTTGTGCACAGTTCTCCTCTGATATTTCCTACACTATTCTATGATTTCATGTCCTAGACAAGCTGTCTGTGCATTAGTGGTGGGAATTTTTCAGTGATAATTTGTACAATTTACATTGTTAAGCCAGCAGACAAGTGACTGTGTTGTGAGTGAGTCATTGATTCATTCACTCACTCTGAATCATTCACCTCATTCACTCACATTGAATCAGTCTCACACCTTTCATTAGTAGCTACTGGAACACAGACATCCCATCATGCACTCTTATCTTCCAGGAGTCATGCCCTCCATTTATTTTTTCTTTAATAAAAAACAGCACCAAAACATTTGTTAAGGGCATCATTTTTACATTTGTACTACTGTGTAGCATTAATGTCACTATTGACTACAAACCTTCTCTACAATACTTAAATGTGGCAATATCATGTTACAGTGATGATATGAGGTGGTATATATATATATATATATATATATATATAAACTTGTCAGGCATAATTACAACAAAATATAACATATTAAAAGACTAATTACTTTCACCCCAAATACTAGTTAGTTCTAATTTTACATTTTTTTTAAATTTGCCACTATCCTAGGTTTTGCCCATTTGTCAGTAATACGTTTTTTTACTCATTTAAAACACAATCAAATGTAATATGCTCCCTTATTATTTCATATATTTTAATATGCACACGTCAGAATAAGCATGTTGCTTGAATTTTTACATAAATATTGTGTTACACTGAATGACAATGTAACATTATTTAAACCAAATTTTGACATTTTATTCTCCATATTGCTTCTGATTATATTTAAATGGGAATATTTTAATTCACACTTACTTACACAAAAATAAACAGTCCTTCCAGCATGCATTCACAGACATGTATATAAATGTGTGTACTTAAAACAGTGTGTCTAGCTAACATCTTCAAATACTGTGTCACTCTGGTTAGAGAGCAAAATAAATTGACAGAACGCCACTTAGTGGGCAAAACTGAGAGTGCAGCCCTATCTGCATTCTGAGCCATATGAACAAAAATCTAGGAGCAAATTACATATTGAATGATGAGCATTTAAATATCAGTAGAATTTCAAATTACAGTTTACACATTACTACAAACTACTTTAATAGATAAATCACTTAAAATAGGGTGACCATACGGGCCATTTTCCCAGGACGCGTTCTGGCCAGGATTTCTATATTGCCTAAAATATCTAGGCGGAACCGTCTGTATAGTATTTTGATGTCATATACCGATCGGTCTGCACACGCAAACAAAGCCAAAACCTAGATATTTTAGGCAATATAGAAATCCTGGCCAGGACACGTCCTGGGAAAATGGCACGTATGGTCACCCTACTTAAAACTATGACTGAAATGTTGTATGGTGGTAGCACTGCATAGTTGTCTATCCATTAATTAATTACCTGTTGCTAGTCTTTTTAGTCTATTCAACTTTTTTTCTCTACTTATGTGCAGAAACAGAATCTTTGTTCTGTTCTGTTCAGAATTATTTGGTCCTTGTTCTGCAATTTTTTCTAAGGATATAAATGATAAACGTTCCTGAGTTTCGTGTGAGTGCTAATGAGACATTTCTGTCTCTGTCTTGTGCTGTGCATGTGCTTTTGTGAAGACCTGTGCATAGCTCACCGTCATAACAGGCATTTGCTTTGCTTTTACTCCTTTGCTTTACTTTACTTTGCTTTATTGGCCCAAAAAAACAGTCAAAAAAGCCCAATCCCAAAGTCCCAATCCAAGTCTGACCATTTAGATAAGTAATAGCAAGTGTCCACAGTGCAAATTGTGAAGGACAAGTTACTATTTTCCCTAAATTTCCCAAGAAAGGTCCCTAATATTGATTTTAAACAATTTTTAATGTATCAGCTAAAGCAAGTAACATGACAAAAGGAAATGATTCCTAAACCTCATTTAATGAGACTGCCAGAGCAAGAACAAGGACTTACTTTTCTTCCAGAGAACAGCATATACAGCTGGTGCATGGACCCTCCATTCTTAGTCAGCTCTTTCTTCAAGGTTTTGGGTGAGGGAAGCGTCCAGCCTCCCTCATGTGTCCCGGTCACCTCCATGCAGTTGATGGCATTGTCAGATGTGAAGCAGGCTGTGCGAGGGTCCTGGAGAAGACTGCCCTCGCTGTGTGTGCGTCTGCGCAGGGAATTCTGCACGCTGAGTCCACCTGAGTGCTTTTCGCAGGAAGTGGCCTCTACCATGCTCCTCCGTTTGCTGTCACTGCGTTCCAGGTAGTTATCATCACTGTCCTCCTCATCCTCATCATCTTCATCTTCTTCATACTCTTCATCGGTTCCGGGGGTGGACAGGGCATCTGCACTGAAAGACCGATCTAATCGCAACTCAGGGATGACAAATGATGAGGAAGAGGATGAAGGTGGAGCGTTTGTGTCCACCGCCTCTGAAGCGTTGTCTTCATCGACAAGCAGCTGTTTTTCATCTTCACTGTCTCTTGCGTGTGCTTGCGAGAACTCCTGCTCTTCTTTCGCTTCGGTCATTGGCTCACTATTCCCCCTTTCCTCCTCTTTCTCTTTGCCTTCATCCTCCCTCCACAGCTCGTTCATGCTGCTCTCTGTGCTTTTCCCATCTTCTCCCTCAGTAGAGGGCGGAGGTGTTGATGGAACCAGGCGGCTGTTCTCCTCCAGAGGGGCGCACAGATCCTCCAGCAGGGTGAGACTCCTGGACTGAGGGCTACTCGCAGCAGTGGCCAATGCATCAGACAGGTTGCCAAGGGAACGGTCATCCTCAGAGGTCATTCTCCGGCCCCTGAGGTCACGTGGCTCATCCTGCTTGGGTTCGAACATCTGCCAACAGAAGAACACAGTGTTGCAAATCCGTTACATTACTAGGGTCTTTCTAACAGATATGCAATATTACAATTGCTTAATTACAGTCAGGAACTGAAGAACAATTATTGTAGAATTACTGCTGAAAATATAATATGCTGTAGTTAAGAAGAAATACATTTCAGTGTAATGTGCTTCTGGCGATGTTTATGCATTTTATTATGCAAGTGGCACTAAAAGCAATTCAGTTTGATTCAAACAGATGAACATGAATCTTGCAACATTTTATTATGCTGTTTGTTGGACATTAGGGGTGTAAATCGGACAGTTAGTCACGATATGATATCAATTCTCATACCCAGCGATACGATATTTGCTGATACCTCAAAAAAAAAAATCTATGATATGATTACGATACGATTCAGGAGTATATTGAGCGATATATCGATATTATTATATTATGTACCTATTTTACACAACCAGCTACATTTATATTAACTCACAAATGCAACCAAAATATATTACTTGAAGATTTATATGAAATTTCTACATCCTGTATAAAAATAAATAAAACAAAATAAAATAAAAAATAGGCCTACACTTATTTTCCTTTTAAATAATGAAGAAAAATAAATCATCGGGGGTAAAAAATCAAGTCACAAATAAGACCAGTGATCTTATGGCATGACAAAAGTCAAGAAAGTCTTTCAGGCTTCCATGCTAAAATGTGCAATGTATAAAATATAGTGTAAATCCTCATTAGGAAACAACAACAATTAGGAACTCCAGCTGTAGAAAAAAATACACTAATGCAAAAAAAAAAAAAACTTGCTTTATATTTGAGACTTGTTTTTTTTTTTGTTTTTTTTTTGCCTGCTATACATCACAGACTGAGGCACATGCAGACATGCAGGGCTCAGTGCTAAGAATTATTTTCTACAGATAAGCAAATGACAAGAAATCGTAGAAAATAAATACAATAGAACAAAGACACAAATTAAATAAACAGTTCTTTTCAGGTTTTTCAGGTAGGTCTAAAATAATTTTCCAGGTACAGAAATTGAATAATCAAATGTAAAATAGTCTTCACTGTATACATTTAATATAGATTAATCATTATTAAAGTTACAAAAGTTATTCAGTCAAGACCAGTGAGGTATTTTTCTTTGAGGCAGCTTTATTATTAGTCTGCTTTCACTTTAAGACCGAAAGCACAGATCCAGTATACTGAGAAACATGCGTTTAATTGACCTATGTCTGTTTACATTAAGACATAGGTCTAACCAAAAAATAGAAAGAGAACTCCATTAATATTTGTGCGCTGTCCGAGACGCGGCTTTCTGTGTGTGCACGCAACTGTTCGGATGTGTGTGTACAGAAAACTTCTCACACAGCGCTCGACAGTTCCGTTGACTGTACATTAATCGGTAACACTTTATAATAACTTTCATTGATAAATCATTAACAAACATTATATAATGCTTAATGGATCATTAGTTAATATATTTTCAAAGAGTTAGAAACGTGAGATAATATGCTTGTTAATGATTGCTAATAAACTTATTAAACATTAGATAATGTTCAAACAGATCATTATTTCATGTAAGTTAACATGCTTTCAAATGTCATTAAACTTTCAATTCTATATGATCAAGCACTTATTGAAAATCTATAAATGATTTTAACAGATGCTATAAAATGATTGAAAGCGTGTGTTAATGCACAACACTTTTGCTGCTGTTGAGGTGTGATACAGGTAAGGTTAGGGACAGGTTTGGTGGTATGGGTAGGTTTAAGGGTTGGTTAAAGGGTCAACAGTGTACAG
>NW_015554618.1:36375-40491 GCF_001515605.1 Sinocyclocheilus anshuiensis
TTGAGGTGTGATACGGGTAAGGTTAGGGACAGGTTTGGTGGTATGGGTAGGTTTAAGGGTTGGTTAAAGGGTCAACAGTGTACAGGGGTCAGTTTGAAAAGGGAACACGGTTCAATCTGTTTATATTATATTGTTTTGATAAATGAACAAGTATTTTCTTTAAAAAAATGTTTTCCCCTGTTTATTTATGATTCAAGGAATTTCCCATTTAATGATATACTGAAGAGTAGTATACTAATGTGCGTATTGAGCCAATAAAACTTAACAATAAATTTTATTGTTTTAAGAAAACATTTTAGCAAACATTTAGCTATATTTAACCAGCCACCCTTTACACAAACCTTGTTACATTAGCTAAAAGTCCAATGCCCATAAAGATACTAAATGATTAGTAATCATTTATAAAAATTTACAAATGATGAATAGTTTCAACTTTACATTGGCTACTGCAAAAACATGAACAAATGATTAATAGATGATTAGTAAAGATGTATGAATAGGGTAAATTCACGTCTTTCGGGACACTTTTTGCCATTGAGATGACTGCTCATAAAGGTATTAATGATTAGTAAACATTTATAAACATTTGTAAGCATTTCAGTTTACATGAAATAATCATATGTCAATAATTAGGTAATGTTTAGTCAGTTCATTAGTAAACATTAACAAGAACATTATCTGATATTTCTAGCTATGTGACTATATATATATGTAACAACGTTTGTAGGTCGGGAAGAAGGAGGCGGGAACCGGTGAACATTTAAACAAAACTTTAATAAAATAAACAAACACAAAATGAAAGTAAAGCGGCAGCCCCTCGCGGACGACTGCCGCACACAAAACACAAAATAAAGTCCAGGTCTGGTCATCTCTCGTCTTTCACTGTCGTAGCTCCTCCTTTTATCCTTCTGGAGCTCCTCCGTGGGACTCAAGACCGGTGAGTGGTGCAGGTGTCGCTCATCATCAATTACTCCACCGGCCTCGCTCCGTTCCCACGGCTCTCGGCCACGGCCCCACTCGTCACAATATACATTAACTAATGATCTGTTAAGCATTATATAATGTTTGTTAATGATTTATAAATTAAAGTTATTATAAAGTGTTACCCATGAATCAATTTTTTAGCTGTTGGATTGATTAATTGTTGCACCCATATTGGACCTATCATGGCAATTTGTAAATGAAATGTCTGGTGAGCGGCATTAAAATGTTAATGCTCTATCGCATTTGAAAACTGGATCATTCGTTAAAGGGACATTATCCACATGCAGTGACAGAATCAGAAACTTGTGTAATTTGTGCACAAAAGGTTTGTTAACTAAACACTAACACATAACTTGTCTAAACAAATAAACATACAATCACACATACATGGGGGAAGAAGGGTAGATGAGACTGAATGAATGAAACAGGAAATGAAGCTATCAAGGAGTTAGTTAACCACCTGTGCAGAAACCATCAGCGCCGTTTTACAGTGGGGTCTACAAACACATAGTTTGCTTTTTTTTTGGGTGAGGGGGTTTGCTGGATTATTCATTAAATATCATGAATAATTGTGTGGCTGATTGGTCCAAAACGCTCCACCGTTTTAACTTCTACAAGGCTTTGAGCTCTTTAATCGTGACTCATGTTTCACAGGACCCAAATGCTCTTTGTAAATCAAGCATAGTGTTAGTTCTGGCAGATCACGTGAGTGAGCCTTGCATCAGCTGACTCTCACCTGATCCATGTCTACCCATAGGGATACGACGCCTATCATGGCATTCCTATATAAGGTCTATTCAGTATCATTATATCATTGACATGGACTCTTTGCCCACAAATCATCACTGAAGTTGTGCTAATGTGACTGCCTCAAGAACAGTTTAGACAAGATCTGCCTTCTTAGTGTGAAGGAGCAGGATATCAAGAAGGGGATCAAGCATCCACCTCACAGCTTGCTATATTTCACTCTCTATTCACCTCTGAATGTCTTCACGAAGCTAAGCTACATTTTCTTCTTTTATTCTCATTGCTTAAACCTATCAGGGTATTGGCAAATATTGCTCGTTGCATAAGGCTTATCTAGTGGTTCAGTAACATGTTTGTTGCTAGGCATGCTTGTTGCTTTAAGCTTATTGGTTGTATTGCGACACGCTGGTGCCCGGTTAAACTTACCACAGCAGAGGCTTGTTTTTAAAGCTGTTGTTTTTAAGACTATATGATTTATGAAACATGCTTGCTGTTTAAGGGTTGCTGCAAATGGGTTAATGTAATAAACCCAACGAACTGGGTCAGCATACAGCATGTGCGTGCTTATAATAAACAGAATTGTATTGTGCATTTGACGCTGCTATAGTTATCATTTTATTTATAGTTATAATTCTTGGTGTGAATGGGCCTTAAGGCAGAAAAGTGCCATTCTTGGGGTTTATCATATCTGCGACAGACATCAATATGGATCCTGGCCCCGGGACCCTAATAGCACTTATCTCTGTTATGCAGACATACATGACTTTACCTTCCTATCGGGTCAAACGATTGCTGCTTTTTTCAGCAATCTCATCTCTTGCCTTGAGAAAATTTAATTATGGATGTCTAAAAATGTCCTCAAGCTCAATGAAGACACATTGTCTTTGGCTCTTCATTGTGAAATGCTAATACTGACAACTAGTTACTGTAGGTGCTTTATCTTTAACCTTGCACAACAACAAAGTTGTGTAACCTGGGTGTAATCATAGACTTGTTATTTGATAAGCAGATAAATTAGGCTGTTAAGGGGAGCTCAGGTCCACTGCCAAATTAAAAAAAGAAAAAAAATGATACAATGGAAAAGAAAAGAAGCAAATGAATTTAGAGAGTGAATAGTAAATTCAGAACAAAGGTTGAAAATAATAATTTACAGTAGTTCATGTAGCCTAAGCCAAAACACATGAGGAAAAGAGGTGTGAAAATATAATACCAGTAATCACAGACATTCACATTCAGATGAGATTAGATTTCTCAGAGGAGAGGAGAAAAACAAAGTAATTTGCTCTGGAATTTGTACAGAGAAAAAAAAACAGACTTGACTCACCACAATGTGAGTCAGTGAAATATTAATTTTTCTCATTTCTTTCGTGAAAAGTAGACCCGTCCCAATGGGGTTTTACTTATCATAACCCAGTTATAAGAGTCATATGATATTACATAATTTAAACATTAGATGGGCCTCAAGTCAGCACTTTTACAATTCAAACCACTGAATTTTAAATGGGGAAAATCTTTTATATCTTAACCTATGTATTTTTTTTTTTTATTATATGACCAAAATATTTACTTTTTTCTGTCTTTGCTTTTTAAGCTGGTAGGAAAACTTATTTCACCATCTACTGTCGGAAATGGGAAATGCATCCCGTCTGAATGAGATAAAACATATAAAAAGCAGAAGTGGGGATATCAGGGAAACTAGTTTACTACTATTTACTTCCTAAATATTGCTATCTCTCAAAACAGCATTAAATGACAGACAGACAGATACATAAATAGATTTGTATTTGATGTTAAAATTATAGCAAATGATGGTCTATATACCAGAAATGCACATTTAATATGAGCTAAAATAAGTATCTACTGGAAGCCTTCTGCATCACGATGTCATTTAATGTTTCATAAAACTATTCTAATCAGCTCTCCCTCAAAAGCAGCCCATGCTGCTTACCACTCACTCTAGTAGGGTGTAACCAAAGCTGGTGAGAAATAAACTTCTTTTCAGAAGGGTTTACTGCAAGAAAATATTTTCAGAAGGGTTTACTGCAACAGAAAACAAGCTCAGCTGATGCATCCAAAAGCAGAAGATGGAATTCATATTACCCTGTTCACATGATGTACGGCATATTAGCTCTCTCCCATCCATAATTGGAGCTTTACTATAAATGAGCCTCTTATCTCGCCTGTGGTATTTTTAGGTTGTGTGAAAGATTACTACCGAACAGAGCGACATAGAGGAAATTAGGACACAAGAACCGAAGACAGATGATTTCCTTAAACTCTCTCTTTTGCTCTGTTATCCATGACGGGATGGTTCAGTTGGTGTTCGTTGAATACCTCATGCATCACTGGCCCATCATGACACACAAGAAAAAAATAGAATACTTG
>NW_015554618.1:40728-44192 GCF_001515605.1 Sinocyclocheilus anshuiensis
ACTTGCGTAATGTGAAAAAAAAAAAAAAAAGTGTATAGAATAGGACAGCGACACATGAGAATTCAGACATGAACTATCTTTGAAAGAAATGGAGAGAGTGGATTATACAAAGACTAAAGTATATATCGACTATATTTTTTTTGCCTGTACAAAACTGCCAACATGAAAGGGCAATGCGAGGGTGTTGCTAAGGTGTTCTAAGTGTTTTATCGCATTGCTAGGTAGTTGTTAATATTCTGGATGATTTATTACTGACTCAAATGTACAGTGGTGAAAGTGATTCTTGCCTTTGCAAACACCACTAATTATTTAATCAATAAGGGTGCAGTATTACTTTATCCTGCATGCTTGTACAACCTTTTAGTCGCTCCAAGGAAATCATCTAATCTATTATTCATTCAAAGCACTAAACTGTCCAGCATAATGACTGGAAAATATATTTTAAACAGAGATTACTTTTTCTCATCAAATGAGTCTGCAGAATTTGCCAAGATACTGTGGATTATACAAAAGAACTTTGAATGGTATTAACACTTATATTTGCATGTGAAACCAGAATTGTTCCTAATATAAGATGTGTGAGGCTTTAGACTTATTCTATGCAAGTACGTGAACACAGACGGTGTGCAGCTAGCAATGCAATGACTTGTTTTCATTGCATTGCTGTGTTCTGAAATGTGACAGACTGCAATTGCATTTCCAGCACTGCAAGGGCGGTACAGCAAACATTAACACAAACTGTCTTTTTCTACATAAAATGTTCTCAATCAGGTCAGCTACTGCAAAGATGGAGCAACAGTATGTGAAGCTATTTAAGGGGGTCATAAACTGGAGAATCAAAATGTTCTTGATATTTACACACATAAGAGATCACTCTACAATAAAAACATACTGCAAGTTTCAGAACTTAAAACTAACTCCCCAGTTTAAAATATTAATGATTCTTTTCTACCTTTCTGAAACGCCCGGATGCGTCCTGTGTTATCAAAGAGGAGTGTTCGGAACAACTCATGTCTGTCCATCAATCACAAGAGCCATATTGCTGTTGGATACAGATGTCGAGTTAGACCGGCAAACTCACATGTTGTTCTGTCAGAGGATGTAAAGAAATTGCATCTCCAAAAACTTTGCAAAGCCTTCCTACTTTCTTTTTAATGACATCCCTGAGCGACTGAAAGATAAAGTTTTCATTTGTTCTTCACATTTCACAACAGACTTATTCTGTTCTATATATTCTTCTATGGAAAGATACTGCAGTGCCAAGCATTTTGTCCTTGGAGGCAACAAAGGTAAGTACATTTATTTTTAATCTTATAGTGTGTTTTTATTAAACATCAAATCAGCAATTAACACTATTAACACCTAAGTGTATCATTGATTGAGTGTTGCTAATAAAACCACACTGAGGAACAATGTAATTTTTGTAAACCTACTTAAGCTGCAGTATGTTTTGTAATAATAATAACACTATTTACCACTATATACCAACACTATATACCGAAAATGAAGCAATTAAGCAAGCAAAACCAATTACCACGCTGAAACAGACTGTTGTAGTTGTTGTGGTTGTATTGTTTCAATTTCTTCTGCCTCGGGATCTGACTCGGAACTCAAACATATACTGTACAGTATATGGCTCTGTCACAGTGATTGCCATCTCGAGTATCAAAACACACAACAGTGCTGTAAAGGAGGGCATGGATACGATGCAATGAAGTTAGCCAACCTCAGCAGTGGGCATTTACTTCCATTTCTGCAAGAGGTAGCGCCCCTTGAAATTGCAAACTTTATATATTAAACTGCATTTCATGACCCCTTTAAAGTTAACACACAGTAGGCATGTATAAAGGGACAGCTCACTAACATTAACCAAGAATTTGCATCTGCATATTTGCGTGATAGCTTTTTTGGCTTAAGACTCTGAGAGCAATAGGTCTGGTGTTGAGCTGTGATTCCCTGCTGCAAATGTCAAACACAGCAAGTGTGTAGAATAAGTGTCATGCCGGAGGTAGTCACAGTTCACACAAGAGTCAAAGCCACTGCTGAATGAGACGGAAAGAGCTACAGCACATGTAGGTCATGAATGATTTAACTCCACACAACCAGCACCATCATCCAATGGAGTACATCCCATTATCAAAAGATGGAGCAAAGAAAAGAAGATAGAATTTAAGGGCAAACAGACATGGCTTGCACCAACACAAGTAGCTTTGAAATATCAGGTAAGGCTAATGACCGGCAGACCTGTGGCTCAAGGTGAGTTATGAGGGGAATGATTTAGTAGATGCCATTGAGAAGTAAACACTGCAGAACCTGAACAAAGCACTATCGATTTCATCTAGTTTCTCTAAGCCAGACTACTGCCACAAAGCCCAATCCATAATGCATCTTATCCTGGCCAAGAACCACCCTGAATAAGAGACTGTCTGACTGATATATAAAACAACAAACCACAGTTCACTTGGTTTTTACGGTTTGAGGTTGGAATCTGTGAAAGAAGCAGAGCTGCCCATCCTTGATATTGATTTAAAGATACAAAGTGCTAGCGAAATATACAAGTGTTAGCTTGCTTATTTTTTGTTCAAGAGCATTATCTACTCAAGTCCACATGTCATACTAACAAGGAACTTATGACCATAGTTGGCTTACAATGTTTTTGGGAAATGCATCCCTGAATGGAAGCACTGCCTAGATTTCCACAAATGGGCTTAAGTGGGCATGCTCGACTGAAGGAACCACCAGATACCCACTCTGTGCAGCACGGTCCAAGGCAGTGAAACCTGCACTTGAGCAGAGTACAATGTTTTCAAGGCCTTCACAAGCTGCTTGTTCAGCTCTGGCAAGAACGTTGCACCAGATTAGCAAGAACCATTCATCAAGTATTCAGGCACCTCCAGATTGGCCTAATCAAGTTTAAGTTTCTTAACTTCTCCACCACGAAACTTAGTAAGCCAGCCTCATATTTTATCTAAACTCACGACTTTATAAAACTTCTCCATCCGACAGGGGAGTGATTCAAATCACGCCTCACTTGAGAATGACCAAGCCTTGTTGTCAGAAGCCTCCAGCAAGTATTGATTTCCTCATCTTCACAGTCAAACATGACCGGACGCGGCGAACCCACTGTGTGCATGTCATCACAAGTAAACTAGTGGGGCAACACCATTTCAAGAGAAGATGAGACTCATAAGGCTTGAGCAGGCATTAGCTTATCATTGGAGACCTCGTGATCAGCGTCTTGTTCTCGCTTCCCTAGCTCACGTGGCCCCTCAGGCACCACAGAGGTTGGAGAGGTTTCTTTTTAAAGAAAGCAATCTGGGAGAGAAGCAATTTTTAGCTTCATGCGCTCGTAATGTGCATAGACGTGAGCAGGTCAGCTGAGTCAGGGTGAAACAAAGACGAGATGTAATTAGGACGCTGAAAACAACATTCTGACAAAATTGTGGCTATATGTTAATATATAC
>NW_015554618.1:44435-49921 GCF_001515605.1 Sinocyclocheilus anshuiensis
TATATATTATTGAGGAAACCTCCATACAGGGTTGAGCATAATCCGCCAGTGAATTGACATGATGCTATACAGGCTTCAGAGTTTGTCACTCCTAGGCATATTTCCTATAGCGTCAGCTACTGAATTGAATGATTTGAAAGGGAACACTGCCTTATATAAATAAATAAATAAATAAAATGTTATAGTTGGTGCACTAATGTCAGTCATATCTCATAAAAAACCTAGCTGGAATAATGTCTAAACCAGTAGCCTTCAACACTTCAGCTGTCTTAAGTAATCTCAACTAGAAGCTAAAAGAGAAAGAATCCCAGACAAAAGTAATACCTCACAACAAAATTTATTTTATAATTACCAGTACTTGGAGGAAGTTTTTTTTTCTGCTAAGTGATTAGCAGTGGATGGAAAAATTATAATTTGTCATTTTGCCATTATCATATTCCATTTCCCTATCAATAATTATGCCTAATAATTTGATGAACCATAAGGTTTCATCTTAAGCATCCTCCACAGTGATTTAGGATCCTTTTTAGCAAAAAGGATTATGAATGTATGTTTTCATACCTTTTAACTCTCTCTTTTTTCATTGAGTCACACCAGTGTCAAGCTCAGATGACACTTTCCCAAATCATTCCAGTACCGTCTGATGAAAATGTCATAAGCTTTCTCAAAATGGCAATCTTCAATTTAATTAGCTGTCTTTGTACAATTTCCATGAGTGTACAGGCTTTTATCAGTCCACCAGGAAACATGTTTATCGACACAGTGAGTATGCAAGGTTGACGTCAAACCTTTCAAAGACATTCCAAACATTTCTTTAAGAACCTTGAATCAAGTCAACTAAATGGATGAATCTCAGAAACCTGTCAAGCATATGTCATTCCAAAATCATATGCAAGAAAAAGGAAATTAAATGAAGAAAATTATGCCTATTTTAAGGACCATTAATATTGTCTGCTTTGTGATATTTTTCGGGACTTTGTAACTCCCAGCAGCTCTGTGGTGGCACTGCAGGGAATACTCCAATTATTGTTTGAGGGAAATTTGTGTTAAACAAAAATACAACATTAAGTTACAGAATATTGAGTGCAGAATATAAACTGCTTAGAAGTACAGATTTAGTCAAGTTTACAGTGTATCTGTAACTGCATGTAAATTGCACCAAGCCAAACAGATGTGTTTTTGCAAGCAGTTGGTGAGTAGTCGACTGCATTATTGTGTGCTGTCTCATAAAATTCCATATTTCAAAAGCTTGTGTTGATAGGTTTATAGAACATTTTCATATGTTTTCTGCTAAGTTCAGCAAGTGCCACCCAAAAAATAAATAAAAATAAGACAACTTTCATCAAATAATAATGACAGAATTCTGTTCTGGGCAAACTCAAGACAGATATTAGGGGCAATAGAGGCATACTTGACTAACATGACCTGCCTAAATCTTCCATCATCTTTGGATCAAAAATGAATATACTCTCATCATTTTTGTCAATCCATTAAATGTCAATGCAAAGTCAATATCTTCAAGCTTCAAAAAATTCTGGACAGTTATTAATAGCCAGGATATCTGCAGTAGATTTTTTTCCCCCTATTTGTCACCTAAACTCTGGAATTGCATTCATAATGTTCAGAATTCAGACACACACTGTCAGTTTAAGTGTCGGCCACATCAAACAGACACTATAGGGCGATTTTGGTATATTTATAGTGATGCTGACAGATTAGGAGGGAACTGAATACAACAGAAGAATCGCTTCATAAAGAAAAATCGCTTTATGTATCCCCCAATTGTAAGTCGCTTTGGATAAAAGCGTCTGCTAAATGACTAAATGTAAATGTAAATGCAACAGCAGCTACAATAAATAAATAATCTCGATTAAATATTTGAACAAACTGAAAATCTAATCACAGTATCACAACACCAAGCATTGATAAATCAGTTTGTTTTACTGTCTTGAAGGATTCGTTCACCAGGAATCGACCGAAGAATAATGTTGGGGAACATTAATGCTAGGATGATTGATAAATCAATGGGACACTGAAGATAATTGGCTGCTGTCCCAGTGGGTCCGCGCTCCCAGAATAAGGGAAATCAGTAGGAGAGACGTGACTTTACAAAGGCATCAGTACAGCACTAGAAACAGCAGATTAAAGGCGTAACTGAATGGGATGGGGGGCAAACACAAGGAGAGGGTACGTGCCTCGCATACCAAAACACCACCAGATCACTTGCATACCCACTAACAAGAGGAAGGAGGTAAGATACAGAGACAATACACACATATTTACTTTAATCGTGACAACTCTCTGAATACTTTTAGCATGTTAACGGATATGGCAATGTTAATGTATTTGGTCTTGGTGGACTACCATCTGCTACGTGCACTGCTGCTGCTGAAGTATGGAGACTTACTGCCAATAGATACACAGACACATTGCTGTGAGCATGCAAGATATGCTGCTGCTGCATGAATAGGCTTTAGCAGATATAGACAGGTGGAGCTGGGGGAGGTGGAGGCTTTCAGGGGAACTTTAATAGTGCACTGTACACTCTCAGCTGTCAAAAAAACTGTCACTGGGGCAGTACCCTAAGGCAATAGTTCCCAATGTGGTCGGAAACCGCTGTCCTAAGTTAACAAAAAGGTACATTTGCACCTTATTTACCCCTAAATGATATATATTAGTACCTTAAAGTAAACAGAGTAAACAGCTGCATTGGGATTTGGATCCTGTGAATGCAACGCAAATCTTGTGGGACCAGGCTGTTTTACCTTTATTTCGGGGCCGGAAGTGGGGAGTCAAAAAAATACAGCGCAGGTCCTGCTGTCCCGCAGTTTGGCGCATAACAAATGCGCCAAACTGCGTTACTGATGATGGCGTTACTGTGCGTTCACACCGCCGCCGGCGAGAGCGTCAAAATTCGCTCTGGCTACCCTGCCAACAACCCTGTAGAAAGATTTGTGGATGCTCTGACGCTCTGCCGCTCTGACGTAGATCGAATGCTTGTCTTGTATTTAAAAGAGCCGCAAAGGAAACAAGCATGTTGATCTTGTGCAGACTGATGACAAGTAGGGTATAAGTTAACCTCATGAAATATTTTAAATGTGAAAGTAAAAAATTGATCAATGGAAAGAACTTAACAATTATAGTTACATGTTTGTTAATGAAATAAACCAATAACATTTTTTTTTGTTTTGTTTTTTTGTTCATGGTTAAGTGCTAGCCTAATTTCAACATGCAGTTTATAGGAGACGTTTACTAGCCTTGGTCTTTAATTAACATTAACATTAATCTGTGCACAGCCTACATTACAAACTGTCCTGGTTGAAGTGTAGCCTAAATGTAATTGGTCAAATCAGTGTTGTTTTGAGCAAATAAATTGCATCTGCACTGAAAAACAAGCGTTCTAGCGTGAAAATGCTTGGGAACTAATGTGATCAGAACCAAAGTTTACAGGACTGCGTTCTCTGGAATCCTCTCAAGTGGAGAACTTCTACACTCCGACTGGTTGCCGCCCAACCGCGTCATAGCTCATTACCATAAAGTTGACCTGACTTCAACTCTCCTCGATGCCCTCACCATCCAAGACGCAACGCGCCTCGCCGCTGCTCGGTGTGAACGCACAGTTACAATAACACTAGGCTTGCTGTGTTATACAGTGTTTGGTCGTACACCGATTACATTACAATCATTTGTAAATCACAATCACAATCACCCCCTGTCATTTTGCTTTTTTATAGAAATAAAAATAATTTAGTTCAGCTGAAGAATGTACTCTAAACTGAAAGTGTCTACTCTGCTATACAGCCAGAGTTGCCAGGTCTGCGGGACAAAACTAGCCCATGCTAGTCAAAAAGAGCCCAAAGTAGCGCAATGACCATATCCCAAATTTCAAAAAGTAGCCCGATGCTGAACACACTATACCCTCCACAAACTGTTTCTTACAGAAACCCCCACTGAAGTAACATAGGAGGAAAATGTATAGCATCTTATAGCATTACATTTTTCTAAATTGAGGGGATGCGTTGCAAATCAAAATCGAGCAACAAACCTGTCCATACAAATTAAAAAACTAAGAGTACACTGTTGTCAAATCTGAGAGTACAGACTACTAAATTGAAAGCTCAAATTACAAATTTGTGTGCACGAATTGTTAAAATGAGGGAAGTGTTTACAAAATCTTGATAAACAGAGCACCGGCTGCAAAACTATAGACACCAGATTATAGGAAAACATTCTCCTACTGTACATGACCCTTGGGGGACTCCATACTTTCTCATGCTGCAGTAAATAGAATTCACAAAAGGGAATTATGTGAATTATCTCTCTAAGTGCACGGAATCTCCTAGATCTTATAGCGGGGCTCATTGTAATGCAGTGTTGCAACATGCCCTACATGTACTGTGTTAAAATTAAGGAATTTGTTGGTATTGATTTTTCACAGGTGTTTTGGTTTTTTTGCCCGTTTGAATTATGCATTGCATTGTGCTGTGCTGTGTTTCAGGGTTAAAGGAAATGTCTGTAAACTCAAGAAATAATTAAAGAAATAATTTCTGAATGAAAGAAAATTACCAGTACCTTTTCAAATTTTATAAGATTTTTTTTTTTTTACAGCGTACTTCTACTGCTAGCTTTAAAATTAACAAATTGTAGATTATAATGATATAATGATCAAGTATTTTTTTTTTCCTGTGAAAATTTACTTCAGTGTTAAAATTTTAACCTTTAAACTTTTAAATGTTTTTTAATTTTGTTGAAATTAGTAAATGAAGTTTCATCATATTATCTTGTGTAGGACTGTGTTACAACTAGTTAGGTTGTGCCCTGTTCTCCCATAAGTGTACAGTTACCAAATAGTTTTCCAGTTTATTAGGGAATGGAAGGCTACATCTACAACATGGACAAAAGCCTTTTTGAGGTTTGCTTCAGAATCGAGATAAAAGCTGATCACAGTCAAAAACAGAGCAGCTTTGTTTCAACTAAAAGCAGTAACATTAATATGTGAGCTGAAGCAAATGTAGGTGTCCTTATTAATAGTATGCATGTTCATTTAGAAAGGAGAGCAACATGCAGTTTAAAGGGGTCATATGATGCGATTTCAAGTTTTCCTTTCTCTTTGGAGTGTTACAAGCTCTTGGTGCATAAAGAAGATCTGTAAAGTTGCAAAGACTAAAGTCTCAAATCCAAGGAGATATTCGTTATAAAAGTTAAGTGTCAACCATGCCTACCTAAAACGGCTCGTTCTAACACGCCCCCACATGTCTACGTCACGATGTGGAAATATTAGCATAATGCCGCCCAAGTCTGCACGCAAAGAAAGAAGGCGTGGTTTCAGGAACAGCAGTCGTGTTGATGCAGCCATGTCAGGGAGACTCTGTGTGATTCAGTGCGAAAGCAAAACCACTTTATTTGGCCTTACGAAAGTAGATGCAATTAGGAATCATTGGTTAAGATTTATTTACAACAGAACAGCACAACCCAGATGTTCGAAT
>NW_015554618.1:50130-61126 GCF_001515605.1 Sinocyclocheilus anshuiensis
ATAATGTACAGTATTTGAAAAATAATGTGTTTTTTGAACATTAAAGCATGTCAACATATTCTGTTACACCAAATACAGAAAATAATGATCTGTAAAATAGCATCATATGACCCCTTTAATATACAGTAGGCTATGCACTTCTCAAGATTTTTTTGTTTTGTTTAGTTTTTTTTTTATTTACACACAGCCCTTCAAGTGTGATATTAGTATACTTATTTTAAACAAAAAAATAGGAAAGTATACTTTCAGTCTACTTTGTATGTTCTTCTCAGACATGGGCTTTATGTACTTCTCAGAAATATACTCAAAATGACATTTAAGTATACTTGACTTATACTTAGAAAACGTCTAAATATATTTGAGCTATACTTGTGTTCCTAGAATCCGTGTTTTCAAAAAAAACACAAGTGAAGAAGAAACCGAAACAACAGATGCTTACACATTTATTCTAACATGATCATCAGACATAAAACAGCATCGAAACTGTGTAACGTTATGGAATAAAATGTCAACCAATGAAGAGGTAATAATGTCTGTCAAGCTTTGGAGTGTTGGTCGACTCCATCTATGTTTTGATTATCATTCTGAATCCAATTAACCCAATCCAATTATAAAAAAAGAATGCATGAAGCTAGAATAAAATGTTTTTGTTTACAAGCAGATACCCTGTTATTTTGATGGTGTACTCAAAGTGTACAAAGTACTGTTATACTTAAAGTATACTTAAAAGTATACTTTTATATACTAGAAAGTGGGCCAATTGAATCCCAAGAAGTATTGAAATAGTACACTTACAAGTATACTACTAGTACACTGATATGTGTATACTTACTACATAAAGTATACTTAAAACATTACTTGAACTTTACTTAAGTATGCTTAATAAAATAAACTTGAATATACTACTTTTTGGTAAGGGAGCACTTCAATAGACAAAGGAGTGGAACAGTTTATCGAAACTTTAGGGAAAAGAAATTGCAAATGTGTTTTTATTGAGTATCTTATTTGACACATAAGGCTTGTATAGCTCATATAGTGTGATATAGTGAGAATATGGTTTTATTCAGTTTTGATCAGAGGTCCAAACTGAGCAAAAACATGCAATTTGGTGCAGGTATTGATATTTATATGACCGAAAAGTATAAAAATCCATTTCAGTCTAGTAAGTTTTCATCTTGAAATATTACTAACAATCTAAAAGTTATTATTTTGTTTACTTTATGAAAATCAGTAAATATTTCATGGCAGAAAGACACAAGCCACGAGCTGAAGGTGGATCTTTGTACAATTATACTAAAAGGCCTTTTACTTGCTAAAAATTAAACTAACAATCAGACGACAGAAGGCATATAGTAGATTGCGTGCAACAGGTTTATCAGCAAATTTTTGATCATGTTAATAATTTAGAGGCCTTAGAAATTTGCGTATCAAATATAATACATTAGGCTTTATATTTTGAAGGTGTGGTTTATTTGACTTTTGCTTTAATGAGAGCAGCACTGAAGCTTGCATGGACTCCACAAGATTGTGCAAAATCTGATGATCCATTATTCAATGGGCTTCAACAGAGACGAGAAAATGTAGCCGACCTTAATGTATCAATTGTTGCTCTTAGACAGCAATGACATTAAAAAGAGGTTTTGCATCTTAGATGTTTCTCTTTAAAAAAAAAAAAAAAAAGTCTCTAAAAACAATAGTGTCTCTTTTAAAGTTCTTCTTAATGTCTCAAAACATGCTCAGATTTAAGAGAAGTCTGAAAGAAGTCAGAGATGTCGATACGTACTCAAACATTTAATTTTTCATTCAACACTCATTCTTTCAACACATTTAGATTATAGCTCTATACGGCGACACATTAGTTTCAATTGTTATTTGAGACAAAGTTGATGCCTCTAGAGATATGAAAGAGCAGCCTCTGAGAAATTTTTTTTTTTTTCCTCAGACACTTTTTAACTTCCTGTAAGCTTCTACACAACAGCATCAAACACATATGCAGTACACAAGCACTTTCGCGGAAACACTTGTAAACACACGGAAGTGAACTGCACCATCAACACAAACTCACCGTCAGGATGGACATGCAGCCAAGACACAAGAATCAAAACCTGATGAGCATCTGCATGTGTGTGTGTGTAAATGTGTGTGTGTCAGTGCATGCAGATTCCAGTTTCTTCTGTGAGATCGCAAGAAGTGAAAGAGAGAAAAAAAGGCTGAGAGAAATCTAGTGGTCAGATGGGCGACACCCTCTTCACATAAACACATCATGAGTGGAAGGAGAGAGAGAGAGAATGTGAGTGTGTGTGTGAGAGTATCTTTTACAAACACACCATTAAGCGCTGATCACTCACCCCAGCCTCACTCAAGACATCATGCCACTTGGCTGGACTTCCATGTATGACAGAATACACAATCATTAACGTCCACTACACGGACACAGACACACACACACAGAGAGAGAGAGAGAGAGAGAGAGAGAGAGAGAGATAGAGAGAGAGAGAGAGTCCTATCTGCTCTTGTGCTGCTCAAAATGGCCCAAAAAGCAGACACTCAAGAATGGTAAACAAGCGCAAACTTATTTAAATGCTACTAAAAACTACAACTACCAAGTAAGACATATACAGTAAGTCAATTATTTATCTTATTTTTCTCTCAAACACAAACACTTTATAAACACAAAAACACAAAGAGATGCAGGGGACTTGTGACCACAACTTCAAAACAAATGCATGACTGCAAGTTAAAAATGATTTATTTAATTTAAACTTTTAAGTTGTACATTGTTTAAATGAGTTATGTTGACATAACAATATTAATCATTACATCAACTTAATATTGTAAGTAATTTAATCTGAATTTTCTGTGTTAATTTGCCATATAGTACCACAGAATGTCCACTTCAATGGTTTGAAATTATTTTATAAATAAATATATATTTTAAAATAAAAAATTAATCTATGAATATTGTTTTCTTTTTATGTATTATATTATTTTAAAAACCCTTGCTACGTGTACTGCGTTAAGCTAACTGAGACTTTTTATAGCACTTGTATATCATTGCTCTTTTGTTGATTTTGATTGCTTCTATTGTCCTCATTTGTAAGTTGCTTTGGATAAAAGCATCTGCTAAATGACTACATGTAAATGTAAATTAATATAAAATACATTAAATAAAGCATTCTTTGTTAGTTCAGGCAGGCCTTATAGTCAAGCTTTGCTATCAGCTGATTTAAAAACAAAAACAAAATATATAAATAAAAAAAATTCAAACCCAGCCCATATCAGCTGATCCGATTTATTTGACATTTATTTAAACACCACTTCAGTCAGCCTGCTTTGCTGCTTCCAATGCACACTGCTTTACAACCCACCTCCTCCCCAGCTCCTCCTTTAACTTGTGTCTAACTTAAACAATGTCATCTGTTGTCATAGTTGCATGCTCTGTTCTCGGGGGATTTCTGTGCAGCTCTCCCACTCTTAAATTGGGATGGCTACCTCTACAAGCTGCTGCTATTTCCCTGTTGTAACTTTTCATGGAGCTCATGAAAAGGACTGGAATTTAGAACAGAGTCATACCACCAAATATAAATTCAGCAAAACATGCCAATAAAAAAATGTACTTAAAGTTTGTATATAGTATTTATTTACACTATTATAATTAACTTTTGACTTAAAAGGTCCTGACAGAAGTGAATTAGAGCACTCTGTGAAATGAAATATTATTTGCAAGATTATTTTATTAGTTTCCATGATCAATAAAATGAAATGTAATCAATTGCCATCCTCTAGAAATAACACGTGTGACACAGGTATGGCAATAATTCATACAGAAAAAATAAATAAATAAATAAAATTAAAAAAATACTAATTAAATAAAAAAAAGTTGTAGTAACTTAAAATTGTTTTGATAACTTTGGGAATGTAGGCAGTGGAGTCCTAGTTCCACTGAATAAGGAGAAAAAAAAAATGAAATTGAAATTAAGTCATGTGGGAAGATTTATGTTTAAATGGGTCATAGGATGCCCATTTTCCACAAGTTGATATTATTCTTTAGGGTCTTAATGAAAAGTCTGTAACATAGTTTGGTTAAATTTCTCAATGGTAGTGTAAAAAAACACATTTTTTACCCTGTCAAAAACAGCTCTTTTCAGAGCATGCAGATTTGTAGCATTTTCCTTTAAATGTTAATGAGCTCTGCTGACCCCGCCCCTCTCTTCCGAGCCGCTCTCAGAGAGACTGTTTACTTTAGCCGCATTCATCGTGAAACTTGCTAATTAGCACATTATTAGGAGAGGCGATTTGCAAAGATTCGTTAAAAAAAACCTTACACTTACTTCTTCTGTAGGTGAAGCTGGATCACGAATGATTCGCGCAAACAGAGACGCATTTATGTAGATCGGGGGGGGGCGCATTCCCTTCAAAAACAAACATAATCCACTGCGTCTTCAGCGGCTCAGATGTCGGGAGTAAATGAACATATGCTCAACAGAACACCTCAGTTGCTTAGGAGTCATTCTTGTCTACATCTGATTTCAAACAGCTTGTAAAACTGCACATAGCATTATATGACCCCTTTAACATTTAAAAGAGTTTCTTTTATGTTCAAGTTTTTGTGGTTGGAGACATTAAGATATATATACTACATCGATTATATGAGTGATGATTGTACTAATGCCAGTAACAAATATTTCTAATTCATGAAGTTTATATGCTAATAGCTGTTCATTTGAATAGTCACTTTTCATTTTAACATAATTGAACACTCAATTATGTTAAAATTAATTGGACTTTATTTATTTGTTTATAGTAATCAACTTGAAAACTTGTATTACTGTATGTTACAAATTTAGTTTCTCTAACTGAGTGTAGTTTGTTGGGTGAACATAATTCAACTTAATTTTATTTTACCTTTTTAAAATCTCATTTACAAGAGGGCCCTGACCAAGATAGGCAGCACATTTAGTTACACATAAAACAAAATACATTCGTTTACATACACAGAAACATACACAAATCACTCAAAACATTTACAATCAGGTGACTCTACAAATAGATCCTCTAAAATACATTTAAAATAATTTAGTGATACCAACTCTTTTAAGCATAACTTATCTTGTAGTTGATTCCAATCAAATGGATCAGCATAACTAAATGCCCGTTGACCCATATTAGTACGAACTTTAGGGATGCTTAAAAGATAATAATCTTGTGAGCGAAGCCCATAATTCTTTACACCATTTTGAAAGATATTCTGCTGTAAATACGAAGGAAGTAAATCTAAAATGATTTAATATATAAATAAGTACAAGTGCTTAAGTCTACGGGATGACAACGCCGGCCATCCAGCCCAAGAGTACAATAAACAATGATGAGTAAGGGCTTTTGAATTTGTGATGAACCTTAATGCTCCATGATAAAATGAATCCAACGCCTGTAAACAATTCTTAGGAGCCTGCATGTATATGATATCACAATAATCCAACACTGACAAAAATGTAGCTGCTACCAATCTCTTCCTTGCTGCAAAAGACAATACTTGACTCTAAAAAACAAGACCCAGTTTCAACTTTAATTTTCTCACAAGGTACTGAATATGAGGCCCAAAAGAAAGAGAATCATCAATTAAAAATCCCAAGCATTTATACTTGGATACTACTTCAATCTGCAAACCTTGAAGAGTAATAATTGAGCATGCGTTTGAAAGTGCAGACTTTCTTTTTGTAAACATCATAAGTTTAGATTTCTCCGCATTTAAAACAAGTTTTAAATCACTCAGTGTATGCTGAAAATGCATCAAAATCAGATTGAAGATGACTCCGAGCCTGATCCAATGTTGATGCAGAGGAGTAAATCACCATATCATCAGCGTATAAATGAAGACTCAGAGCCTGATCCAATGTTGATGCAGAGGAGTAAATCGCCATATCATCAGCGTATAAATGAAAACTTCAATGTGCGAAACTGTCATAACTCAAAAAGATTGATGTAAACTGCTGTTAATTATTTTTTTGTTGTTGAGCCAAAACATTAGTTTTAAGAATGTAGACTGATCATAAACACGGGGCCACGCTTGCCAATGGACATGTTTGATTCCTCCATTCCAGTGGACTTATTAGTGGAATTTTTCATCAATTCTTGAGACATCTATCTATCTATCTATCTATCACCTAAAATGCCTTAAATCAAACATTAATTCAAATTCTGGAAAATAGAATTTTAAATTCAGTTCTGAATGATGCACAACACTGGTGTCTGAGATGTTTGAGAGTTGTTAACATTGAGGTCCAAAGTTTCCTCCCTCCCCTCATCCCCCTTTTTTTCTCTATGAAACGCCTCAGTGTTACACAAGCAGCTCTTACATCTAATATGTCATTGTGTCTCAGTGTGTCCTATTGCAACGTACACATCATGCCATATTTGACCTCGCTGACATTGATTGAATGTGTCTTATCATTGACGGGAAACCTGGCATAACATGTCTTGGCACGGCATATTTGAATATGCGCAAGCAATGACGGAATATTTTCAGGAACTTAAATATGGGTTTATTACTCACACAACAGCTACTGAATGGTTTCAAATATAGCACACCTGTCATATGGACTACTTTTATAGCCCTGTCTTTGTATGGAAAAGAGCAGTATGAACACTAAATTTCTCCTTTTGTGTTTCACAGAATACGTCAAAAAGAGGTTCGGACTGATGAAGGTGCATAAATGATGACAGATTTTGTGGGTAAACTATCTGAACTATTGAATTGTAAAAAGTCATATTTCTGATATTTTAATTTCAGGTTTTTTAAAACAAAACTTCTTAAATACTGCAACAACTACGTCAGGAAGTGTTCAAAACTAACAAGTTGAGAAATCGTCTTCAAGTATGTGCACATCATAAACTTCTTGAAAGGACATTTCCTCTGCAGACTGACATTCATGTCTGTCTCGTACAGTCACGGTTTACCTCGCCTCCGTGAGCTTTGTGGGAAATGTCAGTCATATAAACCTCATAAAGCAATCTATCATCACGTAAGTCACCTCTCTCTGTGTATGTTTTGCTCTATGTGAAAATGAGTGCAAGAAACTTTATTTAACAATTAACCACTTGCTTATCTCAGCAAGTGCCATTTATAACCAATAAAACACACACACACACACTCAAACAGACATAAATTTTACATAAAATATGAGCATGTTAAACATTTCATAATATAGTGTTCGTCACTCATCATAAAATTCATAAAATATTGCTTCCTAAAAAAGGAAATAAATCCAAAATATATGTATATTTTCCATATACATGAAGCTTATTTTTTAGAAGTAAACATAAAATATGTATTCCAAAAATGTAGAAATTTAGAAAAAAACTTTAAAATATAAAATGTAATCTTTACTGAAATCTGTTGTGATATTAAATTAAACTGCAACATAAATGTCAGCTCCATGTTTAATAAAATAAACCTGATAAAACAGCAAGGTAAACCGTGCAGCTTTAGAAACATCTATTCCCATCTTCCCGGACACACACACACAAACTGTGTCATATGAGGTGTAAAAGCTCAGTTCTGATCCCATTAGCAGTAAAGCAGGTGTACCTTGAATACAGGCATCTGGCCGCTGTGAACGTGTCTCTTTCACGTGCTGATTCTGAATCCTGTCCAGTAGACGTCTTCTTCTGTACTTCTGCCTGGAAATGTACTGTAAGTTCCCTTTTTGCGTCTGTTTTGTTCTATTTCAGTCTAGCTGTTTCTTTCCCTCTCTCTGTGTGGATTTTTCTCACTCTGTCCACGGTTTCATTGCGAGTTCCACTATATTTGCTGCAGACTCTGTATGTGTGTGAGTGTGTGTGTGTGTGTGTGTGTGTGTGTGTGCGTGTGTGTTAGCAGCTGCTCTGAGGTGCGACTGTGCTGCTGAACAAAATGACTGGAGAGAGAAAGAAAAAGAGAGGAGGACTGCCCATGTCCTGTCTCTCTCTTTCTCTCTCTCTCCAGAGACAGGCCGCTGTCCCGCTCTGCTTGCTGTTATTTTTAGAAGCAGCCGAGACGTGAATCAAAGGCTCGCAAAAGAAACAGGCACATGTCATACATATGCCAGCTGATCAGGGGATCTGTATCTCACACACACAAACACAAACAATCCCCGCTCAGCCATTTGTGCACATTTCGTCAGCCCTGGTGCAGAGAAACTGCAAGATGCTTGATTTTTGTGAGGTCACTACTGAGGAGGGTTGAACATTGTGTTATCATAATGCATTACAGAAAACACAATATATCTGCTATTATAATTTAGTTTCAGCAATAATGGCCAAATAAAAAGCTGTCTGATCTATAGATACATGATAGATCCTATACAAATATAATGAATCAAGGTCATGTGAAACCTTTAGCCCTTCAGCTCTCCAACAATCAGTTAAATCAGAGATGTCACATTTATCACACACACAGAGTTAAAACCACCCTGAAATAGCATTTGCAGTTCCAATGGATGATGCACAATGTCTATTTTTAATAAGCTCCGTACATATTGTCTAAATAAATAAATTAAATCACAGTTGCACATCAGTGTCATCCGAATCTCATAGACCCTATGCTGAAATCTAATCATCAGAAAGCAATAAATGAGATCTGTCTCAGGACCCATTTAATTACCATAAAACATATATGCCATACAGGACTGACGTAACATTAAAGTAATGAATAGTTAAAGATTGTCCTCTCTTTAAAGACAACCAAACAAGATCCATCAAAGGCTGAGTATTCCTGTTTAAAGCTTGACAAGAGAACTGATGAAGTGAAATTAAATAAATTAAACATAATGAAAAATTGAGTCGATGTGCAGTAAATGTGGCCAATTATAAAGACTGAGAGCTAAATCATATTTATAAGGCAGACAACAAGACAGGATACATCTTAAAGGGATAGTTCACCCAAAAATGTGAAATGTCAAATTTTAAAGTGCAAGTGAAGCAGTCAGTCAAGTTTGATTTCTACTTGAATAATAATATATATATATATATATATATATATATATATATATATATATATATACTTACGAGTTTCACAATTTGAGTTGAATTACTTATATAAATGAACTTTTCCATGACATTCTAATTTATTGAGATGCACCTGTATTTGTAGGTATTTGCAAGTGTTATTGGGACTAGAGCTGTGAATCAAAATAATAATTGATTGAACGTGTCTGTGATTAATCACACCTAACATTAAAATTATGAGGTGGGCATCATTCAAGGAATTAAATTAGAACGCCTTTTAAATTCTAATTAAATTGTGTAATCATGCACTAATATTTTTTTTTTTTTATTTTTTTTTTTCTAGAAAATTACAGTTTGTCAAGACAAATTTGCATTGTTTTTAAAGCCTTGAAGTCTGAAGTTTCATTGACCTTCATAGACAGAAATAAAAACAGATAGGTAAGTTATTTGAATTGCAATTCAATACATTCTTATTTCCATCATTCTAATTCAACTTCTGGTGGGATGTTGCAAATTTAATTAGAATTCCAACTCATAAATCAAAACAGAGATTCTCAAATTTTGAATTTTGCACAATGCTAATGCAATTCATGAACATTTGTATGCCTGTATGTATTAGGAGTGTAACGGTACATGTATCCGTCCTGAACCGTCACGCACGGACGTCATGGTTCGGTTCATGCAGTGAGACGACAAATACAGTCAGTCACAGGCGATCAATCTGAAGGAGGCGAGTGCTGTAATGCAATGCTAACTGCCATGACAAGAAAGAACAGAAGAAGAGATGATCTACACACCAACCCAAAACAAGAATGGCGAGTTCAGATGGCACACAAGAGCTTTAAGACCCACCTGCTAGTTTTAAATCAGCAGTGTGGGAAAGTTTCGGGTTCTAGAGATTAGGTCTGCACGATTAATCGAATGCGATTGTCATGCGCATTTTGGTAGTAATGCTAAACTTGTTCCATAAGATAATTTGACAATCATATATTTTTGCTCACAAGCTGCTTTTTCCCATCTTACACACACACACACACACAATGTGTGTGTGTGTGTGTGTGTGTGTGTTTGTGTGAGAGTGTGAGTGTGTGTGTCCATGCGCACGCACACTAGTGTGAGGTAAAGATAGTCCCTGAGTGTCCAGTATGACGCAAGAACCTTTAAGCGGTCGGGGGTTATTTTTAGCCTCTTCCAGGAGTGTCACAGAAAACAATGTTTCTATAATCCCTGGACATAAAACTCCTCATGTCAAACTTAAGTGTTAGCATGAGACTAATCCAGCTTCTTATGCCACACCCATCAACAAACTGCAGTCTGGTCTTTGACTGTCTGATGCATATTGCATAGCAAATTGGAAAGTTCTGATCTGATTGGCTGACTTTAAGGAAGAAATAACTAATCACTAGACTTGCCAAAGTTTGTCAGGTTAGAGGAATCAAATACTTGATTCTAGAGTTTTGAAGCGTAGCAAGTAAACTAGATACCGTCTTTTTTTTTTTCTTTCTTTTTTTGATATTGACCTAAAAGTCAACATGTATATTTGACAGTGTTTTCTCTAGAACTGTCTGTAGAGGCTGGGTCATTATTTGAATTCATCAGAGAGGTCAAAGAGGCTTGCATGGACCTTTTGAAAGAGGAGCAAACATAACAAAGGACTGTGAACTGTTGTGTTAAATTAAGTTCAGAACTTCATTGTCTGTCATGTGATAAACAGAGGCCTTGGCAGAGGTGGACAAAATACAAAGAGTAACCATCTAAAACGGTCAACAGCCAATTCAGTGATACTGTAAGAACATGTTCTGAAGAAAATCAGCAAGTATTAAAGGTATGCAGTACAGCACTGAAGTATAAAGTAATTGGCATTATAGTGTACAAATGGGCAAGTATACAATTCTTACTTCTAACATTTCATTCAGCAACTCATGTCCTTAAATATTTGACTGTTAAAATTACAAAATTTAAAAAAGGATTATTATGTTGTGTTATGATGAACCAATTGTTCTCATTACAT
>NW_015554619.1:0-246 GCF_001515605.1 Sinocyclocheilus anshuiensis
CGGAGCCGGCAGGGCGTGAAGCTTGAGCTTGGGCGGCGCCGGCAGAGCAAGGAACCTGGGCGGTGCCGGCAGGGCACCAGGCTCTAGGGAGGCCTCCCGGCCTTGAAGGACCGAAGAAGCCTTCTTCCTCCTCCTCCTCCGTTTCCGAGAGGGTGGCACTGCAGCTTCGTCTGCCGCCTCCGGGGGCACTGCAACCTCTTCGGCCACCACCGGGGGTGCTGCAGCTTCATCCGCCGCCTCCTGGGG
>NW_015554619.1:421-623 GCF_001515605.1 Sinocyclocheilus anshuiensis
ACGAGGCGGACCCATTCTTCCTCTTCCCCCTCCTCCGTTTCCGAGAATGTGGCACTGCAGCTTCATCAGCCGCCTCTGGGGGCGCTGCAACCTCTTCGGCCACCACTGGGGGCGCGGCAGCTTCTTCGGCCACCTTCGGGGGCGCTGCAGCCTTGTAGGCCATCCCGGGAGGCGCTGCAGCCCCCTTAGCTGAAGAACGTGC
>NW_015554620.1:0-253 GCF_001515605.1 Sinocyclocheilus anshuiensis
GCTCTCGCAGCATCTAACGGGAGTTCAATACTCGCGGCCTCGGACAGGCATGCTTCGCCGGAAATCGGACGGAAAGGCCAAGATTTGCTTGACCGGAAGGCTCTTGCGGCGTTTGACGGGAGTTCAATACTCACGGCACGGATGGGTAAGCATCACCAGTAGTTGAAAGAACACATATTTACTCAACTGGGAAGGCTCATGAAGCATCTGACGGGAGTTCAATACTCACGGCATCAGACGGGTAAGCTTCGCC
>NW_015554620.1:404-590 GCF_001515605.1 Sinocyclocheilus anshuiensis
CCTATGAAGATTACTTTGCGTAATTGTTTGATGAATCCAATAAGCTGCTTCTTATAACACATCAGAAAATCTTGGTGCTGCTTTGCATCTTAGCGCACGACAAAATAGAATTTCCTGTGCCAACGTACCTCAAATAAGTGACGTGAATCTGGATGGATAGGCATAGCTTTGAAAGCTGAGGTGATG
>NW_015554621.1:0-1298 GCF_001515605.1 Sinocyclocheilus anshuiensis
TGTACAGTTTTATACCATCGTGCTGATAATGTTTCTTTAGTCATTTGGCAATCCTACAGCCTGTACCACCGTAGGGAAACCATCCTTACAGATGGTGCCGAAACCCGGGATCCCTTGCAGTGAGTTTTCTGAAATTTACTTTGGTCAGTCATCAGAGTGAGGACATATTTTCACAGTAGATCTTGTCAATGGATTAAAGCTGGCCCTCTGACCACGGAGTGGGTAAGCTTGTTTACATTCTCCATTTGCATGAAACAGAAATTAGAAGGTTGTAAATAGTGTCCATAGTCCTGTACAATACGACAACATTCAGATTATCTCCTCAGGGATGGAAGGGAAAATCTCTAACAACAGTGACATATTGTTTGCTTTATGGAGCAAAATAGTTGAGCATACCTTGCGCAAACTCAAGAAAGAATATATTGATACTAAATGTTCAGATGATGAAATGTTCAAATGGTGGGACAGTCCGTGTATCTTAATCTGACTGTGTGTATTTTCCTTGGCTACAGGTCAATACAATTATGATAATTTGTAAGCTTCTAGCGAGGTAACGTGATCTTGGCAAGGTTTGACTTTAAAATTATACGACACCAGACAATGATTCTTTATAAATGAAACACAAATTTATTGGCTATTCTAAATTACACTGACCTAAGCTAAGACATACACATACACACACACATACATACAGTCTCTGAAGAATGAAAATTATGTTAACAGAGTTCTGAGAAGTTCCCAAAGTTCTAACTCGTTTTCACGAGTGGTTTTAAATTCAGCCTGAGAGAATCACAAAGCAGAGGTTTGTCTTAAGTTTACTGCTTAAATCAATCATCAGCGCCAGTTCAGCAGATAGAAGATTTTGTTCGTTACTTGCGTTTTGCTGAAAGCTGAGTTGCAACGGGGTTCCTGGTTTGGCTGCTGGAGGGAAATTCCGTTGCTGATTGGTTACTGCGGTGACGTCAGGATGACGTCCTTTTGGGAGAGCCCTCGTTGGATTGGTTGCTTGCCAGGTTACGGAAGAGCCTCTGGTTCTTCTGAGAGAGAGAGTCTGCTTTAGCAAGACTTTGCGTTCTGCAGAGTTACGAAGCTTCAACTGAAGTGTTTGAGTTCTGAGATGGTTGATCGCCTGATGGTTCAGCTTGTGAGCACAAGTTAGAGTGCTCTGAGTTCTTAGATGGTCGATCGCCTGATGGTTCAGCTTGTGAGCACAAGTTAGAGTGCTCTCCAAACGGCGACAAGGCCTTGCTCGGGAAAGCGAGTGGCGAAGAGCCTGCGTTCGGGAGAGCAAGCGGCAA
>NW_015554622.1:0-328 GCF_001515605.1 Sinocyclocheilus anshuiensis
CTAAGAGCATCGTTCACAAGTTTCTGCAGGACCTAACTAGCCTAGACACAGGTTTTCAAGCCCTGGGAAAAAATGGGATGCTTTAAGGAAAATGTATAGCCTATGTAAGTAATAGGCCTAAAATAAAAATAATTTGTTTTCATAAAAAAAAAATTTAAAAAAAAGGCAAAATATATCTGACTTAAATAATTAAGCTAACAGATTTAAAACAGAAGTGTGGCACGGCGCTCCATAAACAAGTTCAGGGAAAGGAAAGGATGACAACGCGCATTCCGTTTGTTTGCTTTATTTTGCAAAAGCACAAATCTTGTTTTTATTGTGAGTGTGC
>NW_015554622.1:352-569 GCF_001515605.1 Sinocyclocheilus anshuiensis
ACCACATATTCTAGCAATTCAAACTTACATCGCAGTCTGTTCATTATCAAAATAAAATACAGTCAACCAAACATATAAAAGGTTACACTGGTTAGTTTAAATAGACCATAGTATACCGGTCCACTCTACTGTTATGCCAAGGACTTTTTTGCTCATGTGAAGAGGATGATCCTTTCCGTCTATATGCGAATGCGTGTAAAGTACAAGCCTAGTTTAC
>NW_015554623.1:0-160 GCF_001515605.1 Sinocyclocheilus anshuiensis
CCATCCATCCATCCATCAGTCCATCCATCAGCCCATCCATCAGTCCATCCTTCCATCCATCAGCCCATCCATCAGCCCATCCATCCATCCATCCATCAGTCCATCCATCAGCCCATCCATCCATCCATCCATCCATCAGTCCATCCATCAGTCCATCCAT
>NW_015554623.1:398-607 GCF_001515605.1 Sinocyclocheilus anshuiensis
ATTCTATCTGTCTGTCTGTCTGTCTGTCATTCTATCTATCTATCTATCTATCTATCTATATATCGTTCTGTCATTCTGTCTACTATCGTTCTATCCTTCCATCTGTTGGTCTGTTAATAAACAATTTTTATATTGTTAATACTGTGATGACCGCACATGTCCCAGTTCCTCTGTTTGTGCACAGCCTCTCGCTCTCTCTTTCTCTCTCT
>NW_015554624.1:0-1314 GCF_001515605.1 Sinocyclocheilus anshuiensis
AATTTTCGTTTTAAAGATAGTACAATATAGTTCAGAAAACATTTATTAAAGTTTTGGATGCTTAAAACTCAAATCGCTATTAAAACTCTATTTCCTTGTTTTCTGTTTGTGATTTTAGACAAAAGAACTGAAATGAATAAATGTAATGCATCATTTACTGTACATTTCAAATGTTGATAATTTTTTCTGTCCTAAAAACCTGCATACAGTGCCGTGAAAAGTTTTTTTTTTATTTTTTATGTTTTGCATATTTTTCACACTTGAATGATTCAGATCATCAAACTAATTTTAATATTACACAAAGATAACCAGAGTAAATACAAAATGCAATTTTGAAATAATGATTTAATTTATTAAGGGAAAAAAGCTGTCCAAACCTGCCTGGCACTACGTGAAAAAGTAATTGCCCCCTAAATCTAATAACTGGTTGTGCCACCCTTTACAGCAACAACTGCAATCAAGCGTTTGCGATAACTGGCAATGAGTCTCTCATCGCTGTGGAGGAATTTTGGCCCACTCTTCTTTGCAGAACTGTTTTAATTCAGCGACATTGGAGTGTTTTCGAGCATGAATGGGCCGTTTAAGGTCATGCCACAGCATCTCAATCGGATTTAAGTCAGGACTTTGACTTGGCCACTCCAAAACCTTAATTTTGTTTTTCTTGAGCCATTCAGAGGTGGACTTGCTGGTGTCTTTGGGATCATTGTCCTGCTGCATAATCCAAGTGCGCTTGAGCTTGAGGTCACAAACTGATGGCCGGATATTGTCCTTCAGGATTTTCTGATAGAGTGCAGAATTCATGGTTCCATCAATTATGGGAAGTCATCCAGGTCCTGAAGCTGCAAAGCAGCCCCAGAACATCACACTACCACCACCATGTTTGACTGTTGGTATGATGTTCTTTTTATGAAATGCTGTGTTGGTTTTACGCCATGTTTGATTGTTGTATGATGTTGTTTTTATGAAATGCGGTGTTGGTTTTACGCCAGATGTAATGGGACACACACCTTTCAAAAAGTTCAACTGTTGTCGCATCAGTCCACAGAATATTTGCCCAAAAGTCTTGGGGATAATCAAGATATTTTTTGGCAAATGTGAGAAATGTGTTGCCTTGGAACTCTCCCATGGATGCCGTTTTTGCCCAGTCTCTTTCTTATCGTTGAATCATGAACACTGACCTTAATTGAGGCAAGTGAGGCCTGCAGTTCTTTAGATGTTGTTCTGGGTTCTTTTATGGCCTCCTGGATGAGTCGTCGTTGCGCTCTTGGAGTCATTTTGGTAGGCCAGCCACTCCTGGGAAGGTTCACCACTGTT
>NW_015554624.1:1601-1823 GCF_001515605.1 Sinocyclocheilus anshuiensis
ACTTTGTCAGACAGGTTCTATTTAAGTGATTTCTTGATTCAACAGGTCTGGCAGTAATCAGGCCTGGGTGTGGCTAGTCAAATTTAACTCAGCTTCCTAAAATAATGTGGTTAATTGCAGTTCTTTCATGATTACTTTTTCACATAGGGCCAGTATGTTTGGACAGTTTTTTTTCAATTAATAAATGAAATCATCATTTAAAAACTACATTTTGTATTTACT
>NW_015554625.1:0-669 GCF_001515605.1 Sinocyclocheilus anshuiensis
CCCCTGGGCTGTCTCCCAAACAGCAGTTCAAAGGGGGTGAAGCCTATGGAGGCCTGTGGTACTTCCCAGACTCCAAAGAGCATGTACGGGATCATGAGGTCCCAGTCGCGCCCATCTTCGGCCACCACCCGCTTCAGCATCCGTTTGAGCGTCTGGTTAAACCTTTCCACCAAGCCATCTGTCTGCGGGTGGTAGACCGACGTCCTCAGATGTTGGACCTTGAGGCAGCGACAGAGGTCCGCCATGACCCGGGACATGAAGGGGATACCCTGGTCAGTCAGGATTTCCTTTGGGATCCCGACTCGGCTGGCCAGCAGGAACAGCTCTCTCTCGTCAGTGGCAGCTCTGACTTCTGTTCGGGCCTTGGTTTTACCAGGGTAGGTTGCACTAGGGTGACTGAACTGCCGGAATCCAACAAGGCCTGCACTGGTTTCCCCTCTAGCTTTACCTTTTTTTTTAGCTGGGGCCAGGGGAAGGTCCGTCCTGATGTAGGAAACACCCGGCCATCCAGGCTCGGGCCGTCAGTGCTGGGGGTTCAGTGGGCATTGGCTCATCAACGAATTCGGGGACCGCCGATCTGCTGACTGGTCGCGGTGCACCTTCAAGCGGACGCCGCTCCATCACCCTGCGGGGCGCCAGGCCCGCTCTCTCCTCTGCCTCGCGGCCGTT
>NW_015554625.1:719-1621 GCF_001515605.1 Sinocyclocheilus anshuiensis
GCCTGTGGGCGACACAGTACAGCAGACCATTTCTTATTTCAAAATGAGGGAGGGGGTGTGGGCCCGGAAGCCTGTCTACCTCATCGACTCAGCGCACTTGATCCCAACAGTTTCGCAGGCAGTCGTCCTCTCGTTGCTCCCTGCCGAACGAACCCCCGGTCGTGACCTGTGAAAACACATCGAGATAGACAGATGGAAGGTTAGCTGGCTGACACTCACCCTCCCTCTCGCTATCCGTTGCTAGGTAGGCCAGTCTCGGGCTGGGCGGTCCCCGACGGTTTCGCCGTGGCCCGTTCCGGGCAGTACGGCCTGGTGTCCTGGGGGCGGGGAGGAGCTTCTTGTTGAACCCCGGCCAGTCCCGTCCCAGGAGCAGAGGTACGGGGAGGTCTCGCACAATGCCCACCTCGATGGCCCAGGTCCCGGGCTCCGCTGAAATCCAAACCGTGCGGACCGGCACATAGCGGGTGTCTCCGTGCACACACGTCAGGGGCAGCTCTGACTTCTGTTCGGGCCTTGGTTTTACCAGGGTAGGTTGCACTAGGGTGACTGAACTGCCGGAATCCAACAAGGCCTGCACTGGTTTCCCCTCTAGCTTTACCATCCGGCTGGGGCCAGGGGAAGGTCCGTCCTGATGCAGGAAACACCCGGCCATCCAGGCTCGGGCCGTCGGTGCTGGGGGTTCAGTGGGCATTGGCTCAACAACGAATTCGGGGACCGCCGATCTGCTGACTGGTCTTGGTGCACCTTCGAGCGGACGCCGCTCCATCACCCTGCGGGGCACCAGGCACCTCTCCCCTGCCTCGCGGGCGTTAGTCGCCTCCGCCAGCTCGACCGCTTCAACAAGACTGTGGATGTCATGTGGATTCTGCATACTGACCGGGCGCCTCAGCGGACGGGGCAGC
>NW_015554626.1:0-381 GCF_001515605.1 Sinocyclocheilus anshuiensis
TCGAGGGGGCCGGCTGCCCGCATTGCGAGCGTCTCCCACTGCGTATGCTTCGCTCCCGGAGGGCTCGCTTTGAGGAGGGAGCCTTCGCCAGCGTTCCTCGCGGTGCTGGCCCCGCTTCCGTCGAGGCGGAGCGGTGGCTGCATTCGTGGGGTTCGCAATTGGATCTGGCGGAGGGAATGGAGACGGGCGAGTCCCTATCTCCTTCCTCACCCGCTAGATCCAGCGCCCGATCTCTGGGTTCGGAATCCCGTTCTGCGGCTACTTCCTCCCGGGGTGAGGGCTCGACGCTCCACCTGTCTTCCTCCGAGGAGGTTGACGTGGAGGACGTCGAAGAGGTTTCGCCCCCTCAATCGCCCCAATATGAGGAGCTAGTGGAGGTGC
>NW_015554626.1:603-2607 GCF_001515605.1 Sinocyclocheilus anshuiensis
TTTTTCCCCGACCTTCACACTGAGGTGTCGAGGTCGTGGGCCAGGCCTTTTTCGGCCCGTCTCTTCATCCCTGCCTCAGATTATTATGGTAATGTGGCAGGGCTGACTGAGCGTGGCTATAAGGCGATGCCCCAGGTTGAACAGACGCTAGCTAGCTATCTGTCCCCAGGCATGGCATCGTCTTTAAAGGCTCCGGCACTGCCCTCCAAGTACAACGTCAGCACTGGTGGGCAAGGGGTACGCAGCAGCGGGTCAGGCCGGTGCGTGTCTGCACACGATGTCTGTGTTACAGGCGTACCAGGCCGACCTGCTTAAAGAGCTGGATGAGGGCGAGGAGCTTAGCTCTGATAATATTGCAGAGTTAAGGAGAACTGCTGATCTCTCTCTCCGTGCCACCAAAGAGACCGCCCGCGCCATTGGGCGGTCCATGGCAGCTATGGTGGCAGCAGAGAGGCATTTGTGGTTGACCCTGTCTGATATGAAAGAGAAAGACAGCGTCTTCCTCCTCGACACCCCGCTTGCGCCTTCTGGCTTGTTCGGCGACACCGTCAATTCCGTCGTCGACAGGGACCAGGAGGCTCGTAAACAGGCAGCGGCGTTTCAGCGGTTCCTCCCTCGCCGCATCTCAGCTCTGGGGACTGCTGGGCGGGAGCAGTCCCCACCGCGTACCAGCTCCTCACACAGAGAGGCTCAAAAACAGACCGCTGCCGCCCGTGCTCCCCCGTGTCGGGACCGGAGTTGTCTGGGTTGGGGGCTTCAAAGCCTAAGCCGGATCTGCGAACCGTCCTTCAGGCTAAGAGGTCCTCGACCAAACGGTCCTGACTATCTGAGTGCAGGACTAGCGAGGGCAGGCCCTTCTGGGGATGAGAGGTTCACACCTCTCCACTCTGTGGAGGCCCCCAGAGCAGCTAGTTCGGCCGTCCCCTGCCGGTGTGCCGCTTCAGGGCACCGAATTAGCCGTTCTGGGCACACCAGAGATCAGTCTCGAGAGAAGGATGAGGGGTTGCGTCCTATTTTAGATCTGCGCCTATTGAACTGCTCAGTCATGCGACTGAAGTTCAGCACACTTGCATTCAAACAGGTAGTCTGAGGACTGATGTGTCACGATCAATCTAAAAGATGCACATATCTCCATCCTTCCTCATCATAGGAAGTTCTCGTCCGCCTCGATTCAACGGGGTCAACCCCACTCTAGTGGGTCCCGAGCAAGCTCTGGTATTAGAACAAGAAGTAGTTACTCTCTTAAAGAAGGAGGCAATCGAGGTGGTCCCTCCTCACGAGACTTCATTGTTCCGAAGAAGGATGGGGGGTTGTGTCCTATTTTAGATCTGCGCCTATTGATCCGCTCAGTCATGCGACTGAAGTTCAGAATGCTCACACTTAAGTCGTGTCTCAGATCAGGTCCGAGGACTGGTTCGTCATGATCGATCTAAAAGACGCATATTTCCATATTTCCATCCTTCCTCATCACAGGAAGTTCCCGAGGTTCGCTTTTGGGGGCAAAGCTTACCAATATTGTGTTCTTCCTTTTGGCCTTGCACTCTCACCCCGCACTTTCACGAAGTGTGTGGATGCAGCCCTGGCTCCATTGCGACTCCAGGGCATCCGCATACAGAACTATATCGACGATTGGTTGATTTTAGCTCAATCAGAGCAGACGATGGTTCGACATCGATATGTCGTTCTCGTCCACATGAGAGAACTGGGGTTGAGACTAAACGCCAAGAAAAGTGTGCTTTCTCCATTACAGAGGACCACTTATCTAGGCGTGGTGTGGGATTCAACCACGATGCAGGCACGTATGTCCCCAGCTCGGATCGAGTCGGTCCTCACCGCAGTCGCGAGAGTCAGAGAAGGCCGGTCACTCACTGTCAAGCAGTTTCAGAGACTGCTGGGTTTGATGGCAGCTGCATCCAACGTGATACCTATTGGCCTGCTGTACATGAGGCCCCTACAGTGGTGGCTCAAGACCAAGGGGTTCTCCCCGAGGGGAAACCCGCTTCG
>NW_015554626.1:3183-4721 GCF_001515605.1 Sinocyclocheilus anshuiensis
GAGCCGGCGTCAGCTTTCTGTCATTCAGCGAAGCGCTCTGTGTGTGTCAGTCATATTTATTGTTGTCTGTCAATTGTGAATAGTTCACAAGCGTCCTTATGACTGGGGCTGGGGTTGGATGCCATGGTACAGAGGTGGCAGAGGCTTCGTCTGTACGCCTTTCCCCCGATCGCTCTGCTCCGGGAGTTCTGGAGAGAGTGTGCCGAGACGGAGTTCGTCTACTGTTAGTAGCCCCGTTCTGGCCGGGCCGAGTATGGTTCTCAGACCTGATTTCCCTTCTCTACAGCTCTCCATGGGAGATTCCCGTCAGGAGGGACCTCCTCTTACAGGCGGAGGATACGATATTTCACCCCCGCCCGGAGCTGTGGACGTTATGGGTGTGGCCCCTGAGGGGGCACAACTAGTAGCTTCTGGTGTCTCAACTGAGGTTGTTGAGACCATCCTCCAATCCAGAGCTCCCTCCACGAGGAAACTGTATGCCTTCCTCCAATCCAGAGCTCCCTCCACGAGGAAACTGTACGCGTTGAAGTGGAAACTTTTCACTTCCTGGTGTAGAGACCGCCAGCTCGACCCAGCTAACTGCCCAGTTGGTACAGTACTGGAGTTCCTGCAGGCCTGTTTCTCTACAGGGTTCACCCACTCCACCCTGAAGGTCTACGTGGCGGCCATTGTGGCCTACCACGCCCCTCTCGGGGGTCAGTCAGTGGGAAGACAGCCCCTGGTTACACGTTTCCTCCGTGGTGCGCAGAGGCTGAGGCCTCTCGTACGATCTCGCGTCCCCACGTGGGACCTGGCAGTGGTGCTAGAAGCTCTCTGTCAACCTCCATTCGAACCTATCAAAGAGATTTCTGATCGCCACCTCACGATAAAGACTACCTTTCTTCTGGCGATATCTTCTCTCAAGAGAGTTGGGGATTTACAGGCCCTATCTGTGGCCCCTTCCTATCTTGACTTTGCGCCCGGTCTGGCCAAAGCATTTCTGTACCCTCGAGTGGGGTATGTCCCAACCCTTCCTATCTTGACTTTGCGCCCGGTCTGGCCAAAGCGTTTCTGTAACCTCGAGTGGGGTATGTCCCTAAAGATACGCCATCATCATCGGCGCTACAAGATCACAAGATGGCGCCGATGATGATGGCGGCCTCCGTGGCATGCTCTGCAGTTGTTTTTGTGTTTTTGTTAGTTTGTCCTGTCTTTAGTTATATCCCTGCAATCAGTTTCACCAGAGACGAATTGCTGGACATTCGGAAGTACACACCACCTGATATTTCACCGGTTTTCGATTATTCTGATGTTTTGCTGGACAATGTAGTCGGGGGAGCTGCAGCGCTGATCAAGCGCTTCAGGACGCGCAGACGGGGGAAGCGAGCCGGTGCGCTCGTGAAGCTCAGACAGCGCGGATTCAGGACGCCGTTGCCAAGCATCCATCTGGCAAAACTCCGCTCTCTACCCAACAAAACGGACGAACTCCTTCTGCTCTCCCGGACAAATAAGGATTTTTCAAACTCTGCTGCTCTGTGTTTCACGGAAACCTGGCTGAA
>NW_015554626.1:4803-5208 GCF_001515605.1 Sinocyclocheilus anshuiensis
TGAACTGCCAAAATACAGACAGCACATCACATGTCCCACCAGAGACAGTAATATATTGGATCACTGTTATACCACAATAAAGGATGCATATCGCTCTGTCCCACGGGCAGCTTTGGGGCTCTCTGATCGCTGTTTGGTTCATCTTATACCAACCTACAGGCAGAAACTGAAATCAGCTAAACCTGTATTAAGGACTGTAAAAAGATTTTACAGAGCGGGATCTACAAGCCTGTTTCGACATCACTGATTGGAGTGTTTTTGAAGCTGCTGCCACCGATCTGGACGAGCTCACAGAGACTGTAACATCTTATATCAGTTTCTGTGAAGACATGTGCATTCCTACCAGGACTCATTTAACCTACAACAACGACAAACCATGGTTCACTGCAAAACTCAGACAGCTCC
>NW_015554626.1:5583-5848 GCF_001515605.1 Sinocyclocheilus anshuiensis
AGTGAGGATGATGTGCGCCAGGTCTTCAGAAAGAACAAGAGAAGAAAGGCACCAGGCCCAGACGGTGTGACACCAGCATGTCTGCAAACCTGTGCTGACCAGCTGGCCCCCATCTTCACACAGATCTT
The DNA here is from genome assembly GCF_001515605.1 of Sinocyclocheilus anshuiensis. Taxonomy (NCBI): domain Eukaryota; kingdom Metazoa; phylum Chordata; class Actinopteri; order Cypriniformes; family Cyprinidae; genus Sinocyclocheilus; species Sinocyclocheilus anshuiensis. The sequence continues at coordinate 5,712 of NW_015554626.1, forward strand.
CAACAGATCACTGGAGCTGTGTGAAGTCCCCTCATGCTACAAACGCTCCACCATCATCCCCATCCCAAATAAATCCAAAATGACAGGACTAACAGTCGGTGGATAGTGGATGCCATCTCCATCTCTTATGAGTCCTC
>NW_015554627.1:0-586 GCF_001515605.1 Sinocyclocheilus anshuiensis
TTCCGGCAGTTCAGTCACCCTCGTGCAACCGTCCCTGGTATGACCGAGGCCCGAGCAGAAATCAAAGTTGCCGCTGACGTGTGTGCACGGAGACACCCACTATGTACCGGCCCGTACAGTGCGGATCTCAGCGGAGCCCGGGACCTGGGCCATCGAGGTGGGCATTGTGCCGGATCTCCCCGTACCTCTGCTCCTGGGACGGGACTGGCCGGGGTTCCATAAGCTCCTCCTCGGACCCAGGATGCCAGGCCGTACCGCCCGGAACGGGCCACGGCGAACCCGTCGGGGACCGCCCAGCCCAAGGCCGGCCTACCTAGCGACGGACAGCGAGAGGGAGGGTGAGTGTCAGCCCGCTAATCTACCGTCTGTCTACCTTGATGTGTTTTCCCAGGTCATGACCGGGAGCTCGTTCGGAAGGGAGCAACGCGAGGACGACCGCCTTGGTGGCTCGTTCGGAAGGGAGCAACGCGAGGACGACCGCCTGCGGAACTGCTGGGATCAAGTGCGCCTCATTGTTGAGGTAGACAGGCTCCCGGGCCCACACCCCCTCCCTCATTTTGAAATACGAAATGGTCTGCTGTACTGT
>NW_015554628.1:0-151 GCF_001515605.1 Sinocyclocheilus anshuiensis
ATACACACACATACACATTTATAAATTCAATATATATATTATTTCCATTTAGTTTGTTGAAGTATTAAAATAACTCAAAATAAATAAAACTAAAAACTTAATAAAAGACCTATACAGACATAATAAATTCAGACATAATTTAACTAAAATT
>NW_015554628.1:629-833 GCF_001515605.1 Sinocyclocheilus anshuiensis
TATCATAGGCCTGTGTGTCCCATATTTCTGTCGACTGAACCAGCCATGCCATTAATTATGAATTTATCAGTATTTTGCATGCCAAAGTCAATTTCTGCATAGAAATATTACGCCAAATAGAAGCAGAAAATCGTGCTATACTACGCACTTTCGTGAGACCGGGTTAGCCTACAACAATTAATTTGTTGGCTATTTTACAAATGG
>NW_015554629.1:0-186 GCF_001515605.1 Sinocyclocheilus anshuiensis
CGTCGGATGACCGACGAATTGGGATCCCTACCAAAAGGCCACAGACACCGCCACTTCCAGTGTTCTGTGGGAGCCTCCTGCGCCCCTACTTTTTGGCGCAGGGCAGGGCTTACCACAAGAGGACCAGCTACTGCTGCTATGGCACTACCCACTCAGTAAGACTGGATAACACTGGGAAAACGTACC
>NW_015554629.1:273-516 GCF_001515605.1 Sinocyclocheilus anshuiensis
GAAGCAAATACACACATGAACATCCCTTAGGTGCATATGGAAGATTGGAGGTGATTGTAACCCTCTTGGAGTGGCAGAAGTCTGCCGGGGAAACACGGGCTCTGAGGTCATACCGTGGACTTTACACATATGGGATCCACAGCAATGGTCTGTGCGGAAGGGTCAACACATGAAGTACTTGTCCTTCAGGTCGATTGCTGCAAACCAATCTCGGGGACGGATGCACCCGAAGATGCGTTCCTG
>NW_015554629.1:722-877 GCF_001515605.1 Sinocyclocheilus anshuiensis
CTGCAATCTCTGCACGCAAGACAGGGGCATCTGCTGCTTTCACTGAAGTAAAGTGGACGCCCCTGAACTTGGGAGGACGCCGGGCGAACTGAATTGCATAGCCGAGCCTGACGGTTCAAAGAAGCCATCGAGACGGGCTGGGTAGCGCTAGCCAG
>NW_015554630.1:0-1404 GCF_001515605.1 Sinocyclocheilus anshuiensis
TTAACCAGGGTTCAAAGTCCAAAGCGAAAATCTGCGCTCAGTTGCTCAGTCACATTTTTATGAGTTTTTACAAGGCATGTGACAATGCGATACGTGCGACGTATTTGTAATGAGACTCATTTATAAATCTTCTATCAACAAAAATAAGCGCTGATGTCTTCCTGCGCGTTTCCGCCAAAATAAAAGAAAAAGCAAGAACTCCATCAACATTCATAAATGTTAGTATTGTAATTTTACGGTTGTTCTGTAAAATAAAATAAAAAAAATAAAATAATGAAAATAGTAATTACAACAGCTCTGTTAAAACATTTATTGTAAAATTTACACTGTGTTCAGACTAGGATCTACATTATTTTCTAATGTTTTAAAAGAAGTCTCTTCTGCTCAGCAAGGCTGCATTTATTTGTAAGGCAAAAAATACATGCCTGATTCAAGAAGGGGGTCTGATCGCCAAAGAATATTATTTTAGTAACTTATTAATTTTAAGTTAAATTGTTCTTTGTTGATATAATGTCTGCTAGAATGTTAAAAAATGTTTAGTGTTAAATGTTTTTAAATTGTTGTGTAATTGATTTTTTTTCTTTGAAAAACAAGACAAAACAGTAAAAAGCACATTTAGGCTATTTAATTTATGCAATGGTAATAAAAAAATATTGTCAAAATATATGGGCAAAAAAATTTGAAAAACCGTGTTCGGTATTGGGCCTTCGGCCCAGTGTTTCATTTTGTTCGGTTTCGGCTTCGACCAAGAATTTTCATTTTGGTGCATCCCTACCGTAATTACAATCGGTTATGTCTTAAGTGAACGTAAAGAGTTGCGAAAGAAAACAAGGGTGTATTGGATCAGTGCATTGACCGTAGCCGCTGCCGCCAGTCATTAATGTTAATCAAAGAACAAGAGAAAAGAAAACCCCTCACTGATCTTGACTGAATCACTTTTGTAACATCAGTTTATATTTTATTTGCCTGTTGTTCGGCGCTGACTACTGTAATGGCAACATGCATCTGTGTGCGATTATTTTGGAGATTCCAATATAATTGATCCTTATTTAGGGTATAGGCCTATTCTATTTTGATCTGCAGTTTAGTAAAAGTTAAACAGAAAAAAAGACAAATAGTAGCACTGCATGTGTTTCTGAATATTTATTTAAACAGACTGTATAATGATGAAAAACCACAAACATGACAGGTATAATTAAAATACGCAAATTCCTTCAGCGCACATTTCAGTGCAATATTTTTACAGATTTTTTAAACCGTGTATACAATATAATTATGTTTAATTAAGCTGAGATATAGCACTATAAATTCTTAATTCATTAAGAATCAAACTTTATAGTTTGATCAAACATCAAACTATAAAGTTTTGTTGCAAACGGATAAAGACATTAGGCTTCTCAGCTC
>NW_015554631.1:0-142 GCF_001515605.1 Sinocyclocheilus anshuiensis
TGGTCAAGCAGAAAACTGCTGGTAATTGCTGTAACACTTGTTGCAGTGCTACAGCTCAGGTAATGTCTCAAATCTCTGAATCCTTATATGTCTCTACAAGAGATGAAGCCACACACAATTATCTCAATGATGACAAATGGGA
>NW_015554631.1:721-898 GCF_001515605.1 Sinocyclocheilus anshuiensis
TATGACACCCATATCTGGTACTAAAGTAAAAAGTCGTACTTTCAGGGTCGGCGCCATAGCGCACAAAGTGAGGGGGCAGGCACAATTTATTGGGCAAATTTCAAAGCAAATTTTTGCTTTGAAAAAACACAAATTTCTGAAAGTAATTTTCAGATGCAACGGGGGAAAAACGGGATA
>NW_015554632.1:0-218 GCF_001515605.1 Sinocyclocheilus anshuiensis
GTTGCCATTGACTTCCATAGTATTTTTTTTTCCCTACTATGGAAGTCAATGGCAACCACCAACTGAATCACTACAACTTCTGAAAGTGACCAGCAGTGTTTTAGCATTACATAAAAAGTAATGTCACAAATCAGAAAATATACAACATACAAACAAAAAAAATGAATGACACTAATTTTATATCATTGTAACTTTGCTTTCCACACACTTTAAGTACT
>NW_015554632.1:228-524 GCF_001515605.1 Sinocyclocheilus anshuiensis
ATGAATGACACTAATTTTATATCATTGTAACTTTGCTTTCCATACACTTTAAGTACTTCTTCATATACCACAGCAAAAACTATAGTCTCAGAAAGTTCAAACATGATTAAAGGTAAGCGAACAGTCAGTAAAAAAAAAGAAAGAAAAAGGAAAAAAAGAAATACACAATTTACAAGCATAGATAATATAAACAGTAGTATTCAGGTACAGAAATGTAACAAGTGTAAAATAACACTGAATAGTGTTCACTGTATGAATTAAAGGGGTCATATGATGCGATTTCAAGTTTTCCTTTC
>NW_015554633.1:0-1178 GCF_001515605.1 Sinocyclocheilus anshuiensis
TATAAACATTTTAAAAATGAGTGTGAATCCATTTTTGTGTTTAAGGTTTACTGTGTAATGGGTGTTTTAAATAAAAAAAATATAGGTGTGGTGTAAATATGGTTAAATAATGGCATTTGGTTTATCAGCCACATGTGGGCCACATAAGGGCCATCAGCCCTTTACAGAACTCAGCCATATAAGAATACCATATAAGGTCCATATATCAGCCACATCTGTTTTTATTATTTGGCTCACTCTGGGTTGGGTTATGGCACTGTTTAGGTTCAGTTCTGGCTAAAAAGATGTGGACCCGTTTTGGGCCGGTGAACACAAACTAATCTGGGCCACACTTTAGCTGTTGATTTGGGCCAGATCCGCGCCAACATCTGGGCCACACTTTAGCTGTTGATATGGGCCAGATCCACGCCAGAGGAAATCTGCTGACTGGGTGTACGTTGGCGCACCAACACACTAATCAGAATGGCTCTCTGTCTGCCCCCATCATCTATTCCATTTATCTCAAAAAACTGCTCGAGAATCTCACAATATTCCTCCCAGGATTGACTCTTTGCATCAAAAGCTGACAACGTTCCTATAGCTGCCATTTGCCATATATTTTCCCTCACCTCAAGTTTTTAGAACGACATCCGCTGAAACTTTCACCTCACAACAATCTTCTGTCATCCACAACTGTCCAGTCATCAATATCCATTGATCCTCGTCGCCAAAAATATGTGGTGTCGTGCCAATTAAACACAAAAGACATGTATCCCCAAAAACGGAACTTTTTAATCTCAGAGCGGCGACAGAATGTACCGGTTTAGCACTCACTCGGAAGAGTAACCTCTAACAGAAAACAGCCCAATAATATAATAACATAGTCCCCTCTTGTGGCCATTATGTGAATTGCACTCCAACAACTATTGCAGTAAGGATACCACATTTACTCCCCCCCTAATTTTTAAAGGCAGTGATTATTAAATATACTAAAATACCCATAAGTAACTTTACTATTTGAAAAATAAGAGGGAATTATTTTCCCCATAACAACTGAGATCAAAACACTTTTCTTTTTTTTTTTTTAAACATAAGAATGCAATAGTTTCTCATAATAATTCTGATAACTTGTTTAAAGCTATGTTCTCAGCTATTTTTTTTTACCAATATTGCGATTTAATATGCAATTCTTTTTTAAA
>NW_015554634.1:0-485 GCF_001515605.1 Sinocyclocheilus anshuiensis
TAAACTTTGAGTACACAACTAGTTTACATCAATGTTTTTAGCTTGCACTGCAGTTATACTAAAGGTGAACTTATAGGTATACTGATAGTTTACTAATTAAACACTTGTAGTAGCATTTTTAGTACACTTTGAAGTATAGTCTCAGTAAACTACTAGTTTAGTAGTTTTATACTACAAGTATACTCGTAAGTTTTCTTTAAGTGAACTTTACATCATACTTTAAGTATACTACTAGGTCCCTATTTAGATATTAATTTGTATATATTTTGTTATATGAATATCTGAACATACAAAACTTGTATGTTTGTAAACAAAAACATTTTATTCTAGCTTCATGCATTCTTTTTTTATAAAAACTTGAATGTGGGTAAGTTTCATAAAAAAAAAGAAAAGAAATAAATAAACATTTTGCAAACATTTGAATGTGGATAAGTTTCATGAATAAAAAAAGAAAGAAATAAACAACATTTTGAACAAAAAGCTGA
>NW_015554635.1:0-1574 GCF_001515605.1 Sinocyclocheilus anshuiensis
GTTTATTTTTATTCCTCTTTTTCTTCAATTTACGGTTTGATAATTGTTGCGTTTGATCTTATTTTAGCCTAACAGATGTTCTTGATCTGTTGCATGTGCAGCAATGCATTAAATAATTACAGTTTGTATATATATTTAGTTAAAATTGTTTATAATTATTACATTTTTACTCCTCTTTTTCTTCATCTACTGTTTGATACTGATTGTTTTTGCTGTTGTTAATTTATTGTGTTTCATCATAATTGCTGTTCCCTTCTGTTGTTAGTTTATTATGTGTTTCATCATAATTGCTGTTCCCTTCTGTTGTTAGTTTATTATGTGTTTCATCATAATTGCTGTTCCCTTCTGTTGTTAGTTTATTATGTTTCATCATAATCGCTGTTCCCTTCTGAAGTTTTATTAACATTTATTGAATTACATTGAATAAAATAGCAATTAATTACAAAACGTTTGTATAAAGTGTTTTGAATGATCACTATCCATTCCTTATTTTGTTAGATTTTTAAATTACCAAATACTGAATAACAAAAATACTTTCTGTGTTCCCTTTCTAACAAGAATTTAATGTTTGTAGTCATAATGTAAAACCTGATACTTATCTAACCAAAAATATCTAAACCTTGACAAAAGTAGTCTTTTAGAATGTCTAGATATATATCTAAATGCAAAACCTAAAAAAAAGAAATTATGTCTAAAAAACAACGGGAATCCAAAAGCCTCTGTATATATATATATATATATAGGGTGCTAATACAAGAGATTACGCAGCATTACACAAGTTTTTATTTTTTAATGCCTCGAGATGGCCCAATTCTCACTTTAAAAAATTTATTTTAAATGCCTTCACTCTATTTTAATGTGAAATATTGCATTTATTAAAAAATAGTAAATAAATAAAAAATAAAAAAATATATATATATTCTAATGGAGAAAATAACTCATTAAAATTGTATTAACAGGGCTGTACATTGCGACATATATATCGCACGTGCTATGAAAAAACTGGTTTGTGCGATGAATAAATTTACCACTGTAGCACACGTGCGATACAGTTTTGCATGTTCATAACACAGCCGCTTAGTAGTGTGAAGTGATTTCGTTGTGCTTGTTTGTGTGTGTGAGATTGATTATACTTGGTTTAGGGGTGTGCGATATGACAATTTTTGATGGTGGACGATTAAAATGTCTCCACGATCTGCTTTTGAATAAATATCATAGTGTGCTACAGCGCACATTCTATCAGCTGAAGTTCTGCCGCCTCCGTCTATGGTCTCAATATACTGTACAACGCCACATACATTCACTTCAAATGTTAACTCAGAGGTAGAGTTACGCTCACGGGACACAGCACTTATGCGCAATCACAAAAATACATTATTTGCATGTGCTTTAAAGCCTTGCCGGTTAAACATTTAATTCATGTGCTGTTCTGACCTGCTTCTGAGCGAGTACACATGAAGCGCGCGCAACTTTCAAACAGCCAAACAGCGCCTGATTACTAGACTTAAGTTTAAGACTTAACTTATAAGTTGTCTTTGGCGTCTGATTGATTTTGCGTCTAATACTGTCAAAAG
>NW_015554635.1:1891-2172 GCF_001515605.1 Sinocyclocheilus anshuiensis
TTTCTTGTGCTGAACACAAAAGAAGATATTTTGAAGAATGTGGGTAACCAAACAGTTGCTGGTCCACATTGACTTTGATAGTAGGAAAAAATACTATGGAAGTCGCTGTGGACCAGCAACTGTTTGGTTACGCACATTCTTCAAAATATTTTTTATGTTCAACAGAAGAAAGAAAATAATTCAGGTTTAAAACAACTTGAGAGTGAGTAAATGATAGTATAAAAATAAAACACTACGACAGAATTGACAGACAGATGACAGATTTTTCATCCCTTTAATAT
>NW_015554636.1:0-1331 GCF_001515605.1 Sinocyclocheilus anshuiensis
ACATATATATATATATATAATGCTAAGTTGGCAATATCATGCCTGAGATTCATCAGGAAAAGTAAAACAGAACAGAAAGTACTCTGCATATAGTATACTGTTATTGCCATGTTTTATTATTATTATTATTATTATTATTATTATTATTATGTCTTTCTTTCTTTCTTTCTTTCTTTCTTTCTTTCTTTCTTATCCATTTATTCATTCATTCATTTAATGCTTTTTCTTTCTTTCTTTCTTTCTTTCTTTCTTTCTTTCTTTCTTTCTTTCTTTCTTTCTTTCTTTCTTATTCATTTATTCATTCATTCATTTATTCATTTATTCATTTAATGCTTTTGTCCAAAAAAGTAGCTGTGGTCAAAACTACTGCAGATATCACTGGTCAAAATGTGTAAAGGCTTTTTGTAAACTCTGTAACACTGTAACACATTTATGAATTTGCACATAAATTCAGCACAAGTCAGAAAGATTCAGGGTTAGAAAATACTCTTTGTATATCTTTCAGATGTCAAAGTTGCTTTGGAGTCCGTTTGACCCCAAACATTACAGGAGGGTTATAACTTCAACTTTTATGATTTTTCATTTATTTCATGTACTTTGTCACCTATTCCTCAAACAACTTATTTTCTAAGAAACAGGAACGTGTCTGTCACGAATCCGGTTTGTAGTTTTCCATCTGCTTGCCACCAGATGTCATTCTTCCGTTACATTGACTCTCAGACTACACAGACTGTTATACGTCAGCCTGGACTACACTTCCCATGTTCCATTGCACTGATTGGACTCACCTGCAGTCAATCACACACACACACACTATATTACACCCACTCAGATCCTTCTCAAACTCAAACTGCCCAGTATTGTAAGTGTTTATGCTGTTTAGCGTAGCTACTTTACGGAGCCAGTTCCCTGTCATTGTTTGAGTTTTCCATAGTCTAGTCATAGTCTTGCCTTGTCTGTTTTCTCGTGTTCTGATTCCTGCCTGTGCATCCTGGATTATCCCTCTCGTCTCGCCCTGTTCGGATAATGATTACCCCTTGCCTGGACCATCGCCTGTGTTTGGATTAACCCTTTGGATTTCCCTGTTTGGACATTGTTCGCCGAAGATCGACCACACCTGTTTACTGGACCATTCTTGTGTCTTGCCCTCAATATACCTGTTGCCATTGTCTGACCCTTGCCTATTTGTGACCACGCCTTTGAATAAAAGCTTTGCAAATGGATCCGCACTTCTCTCGTCCCTGTCACCTCGAGCAGGTTACAGGGCACCGAGCTGCCTGCTCGGCTTACACCAGAGATCAGTCTCAAGAGACTGATTCCCTTAGTAGACT
>NW_015554637.1:0-1668 GCF_001515605.1 Sinocyclocheilus anshuiensis
GGGGTGGCGTTTGCACTGATGGCTTGGGCCCGCCATCGCTGCTTGTAGCTATATTTAGGGCCCAAGCCAGTAAGGCGCAGGGCCCTATTGTCTTTCTTAGGATTATTTAGGGCCCAAGCCAGTAAGGCGAGGGCCCTATTGTTTTTATTAGGATTATTCTTATTCTTATTATTATTACGATTCTTCTTATTTTTTTCCAAGGTTATTGGGGCTTTTGGGGCCCTTAATGTGCTCAAAAACTCTTGAAAATTGGCACACACCTTGGAATCTGCGGCCATTAGAGCCGGGCAGAGACTGGTACATGGGCGTGGCACAGGGGCTCTACAGCGCCCCCTGGAATACGGTGGTACATATATCATACATACTTGCACGTATACATATGAAACTCGGTACACATATAGATCTCATCGAGCCAAACAACTTTCACACTGCATGTCATAAGCTCCGCCCAACAGGAAGTTGGCTATTTAGGGTTTTGTGAAAAACACATGCTCTGGAATTTGATATACTCGTCCTAGGTTTTTTACTCGATTGCCACCAAACTCGGTCAACATGATCTCAAGACATTGGGGATGAAAAATTGTGAGGGGATTTTTGATATCTCAAACGGTTTGCCCGTGGCGAGACAATGACTTTATGGCGAGAAATGAGAAACAGGAAGCGTCTAATAACATCCACATACATTGTCTGATTTTGATCAAACTTCAAGGATTTGTTCGTTGTATGATGCCGATCGCATAGATGTGACTATTAGGAGTCAAATGTATAGCGCCACCAACTGACGGCAGGAAGTGTGTCATTTTCAAAATGATTTGAATTCAGCATGTTTTTTTTCACTCAATTTGCTTCAAACTTCATCAGAATAATGACAAAACACGGCAGATGTGAAACTGTTGAGGGAATATTGATATCGTAAATGCTGTTGCCATGGCAACGTGTCAAACTTTAACATTAGTTTTCTGTGTTTTTGAAACAGATAACATGCTTATGTTTCCTGAAACTCGACACACACATCAGCATTAATGATAGTTAGACACTGGAAAAAGCTCATAAAGGGGCGTGGAAGAGGCACTCTATAGCGCCACCTTTTGTCAAAACTTGGGGGGTTAGTTTTAGCTACAGTCAACAAACTTGATACATGTATTGTACTCATCAAGCCGGACAACTTTCTAATTTACAGTCATTAACTACGACCAACAGGAAGTCGGTTATTGTGGTCTGAATATGGATTTTTGGAAAAATATGGCTGTGAATTAATGCATACTACTCTTGCAAAAATTAAACAATTCACACCAAACTTTGTCAACATGATGCCAAGATACTGAAGATGCTAAATTGCAAACGGATTTTGAATATGTTTAACGGTGTTGCCATGGCAATTTATTAAAGTAACAGTAAAAAAGTTAACAGTAATTTTCTCATCTTTAAAGTTCTTTATCCTAACTCTTCAAAACTTTTTACATATGGAGAACAAGTCATTCTTAGAAAACATGCTAAGTGTCATAATTTAATCATGCTCAGGGGCCACTAAAAATTTAATTTATCACACATTACAGGTCATAGGTGAAGACTGTAATACCAAGGGTATCACACATTACAGGTCATAGTTGAAGACTGTAATATCAAGGATGACCACCTGATGGAGTCACAGGATTAAAAATCTTTTAA
>NW_015554638.1:0-651 GCF_001515605.1 Sinocyclocheilus anshuiensis
TAGTTCAGTCTCAGTATTGTTTATTAATTCAGATGTTGTATTCATATGCATCAGTTTCTTTTGCTTGATAACTACTTCCTGAGGAATTCCCATCAAATTGGTTGCACACACAATTTTGATGTAATTTTTGTCAGCTGAGTGAAAAATCAACGGATGTTCTGTTGGTTCCCATTCGCTTTGTTCTGCCTTTTTCATCATTGGTCCTAGATCTTTTGCTTCCCAGATTTTTCCTACATATACAGACACATGTGGCACAGAATCTGTTAAATTGAACCATTTTTTCACAAATTCACATTCAGGTATACTCAAAGCTGCTCCCTGTTTACCTATTATGATGTGCTGTGAGATTATTTCAATTTCTTGTCCTGCAGTTTCTTCCTGCCATTTTTTTCTCTATTTTTTCATCTCTTTCGGTATCATATATCATTGTGCAATGAAATTCTGATTTAGGTAACTGTGCTTCTGGAATCTGTGCCTCAATAAACTTTCCCCATTTATTAATTGTCTGTCTCACATCTTGTTCGATCTGTCCTATCCAATAAACATTTGCTTTTGGCTCTACAACCATCATCTGAGTTTCTATTCCTATTGTGTCTATATATACCCCATCAGGAGAACACCAAATTTGTAGCCCTAATCTACATAATGCAT
>NW_015554638.1:1067-1175 GCF_001515605.1 Sinocyclocheilus anshuiensis
CTGTAAGGGACCCCGGGAGGGCTGCTGCCAACTCTCCCCTCTTCCACACCTAGGTGGCTGTTTCCATGGATTGGTGGGACAGTCATTCTTATTATGCCCAGGTTGTCC
>NW_015554639.1:0-522 GCF_001515605.1 Sinocyclocheilus anshuiensis
TCAAAAATATCTTAATTTGTGTTCGGAAGATGAACAAAGGTCTTACGGGTTTGGATAGACATGCGGGTGAGTAATTAATGATAGAATTTTAATTTTTGGGTGAACTATCCCTTTAAAGGGACAGGCAAAAATCACTTTCTTGTCACATTTACCATACTCTTGGCTTACGATACAAATTTTGTTCAAGCTTGCACGTCCAGACTAACAAGTTCTTGTCTATTGTGAACGTGAGAGTCTTGTGTAGTTTAGACAATTCTAAATTTGAAATGGGCTTTTAAAATAATATAATTTGCCTAATATTCAAGGCTTTATTGAACTTATTAATTAAAGCATTGCACTTATTTATGTCTTTATTAGTTAATTTAGTTTCATATTATTACTGGAATATTGTGTATTATAGTGTATTACTGGAATATTTTCCACTGGTTTCACCCTCTAAGTTGTTGACGCTGCAGCCATGTTGTGAAGACGCTGTGCGCTTCGTTGTGAAAGCGCAACTACTTTGTTTGGTCTTCCAAACGA
>NW_015554640.1:0-1819 GCF_001515605.1 Sinocyclocheilus anshuiensis
TATGGCTAAGTATGGTGTCCCATACTCAGAATTTGTGCTCTGCATCATCAAATTTGTGCTCTCACATCCAAGTGCACACACACAGCAGTGAACACACACCGTAAACACACACCAACAAAGTTGGGGGTTTGGTGCCTTGCTCAAGGGTCTCACTTCAGTCATGGTATTGAGGGTGGAAGAGAGCGCTGGTCATTCACCCCCCACCTAAAATCACTGCTGGTACTGAGACTCAAACCCATGACCTTTGGGTTACAAGTCCGACTCTCTAACCATTAGGCCACGACTGCCTACTGTATTACCATGTCCTGAAGTACATGTGAAATCAGTCCAATAGAGTGCGTGAGATGTCATGGCCGGGGTGACAAGGAAGCTTAAAAGTGCATCTAGTGTAAACAGCTTTAGCTTCTGCCTCTGAATTCTGAATTCTGTCTGAATTGCGTATTTCGAAAGTCTGACAGTTATCCGTGTTGAGCACATATTGCAAGTTTAACCCTGCCTGGTTTACATGTTTGAAAATGATTAACAGTTGAAAACATCAGAAATGTAGAAAAGTAATCAAAAAGTAATCAAATGTAATCAGTTACATTACTTTAATAAAGTAATTAAAAAGTTACACTACTTATTACATTTTAAGTAGGGTAACTTGTAATCTGTAACCTATTACATTTCCAAAGTAACCTTCCCAACACTGGAAACACAGTAGACTAATTTATTGTGAAATTATTACATTTCGGTGTCAATCCATGTTCATTTTTACCACGAACAATGTGCATACGCACTGCAAACCGTCTGCGGTTCGTATTTTTTGTTCGCACTCATGTTAGCGGATTAGAGCGTTCACACTGCACCCGGTTGTGGTCCGGCAGTGCATTCCAGGAGCGTTGCGTCTGCAACATTGCAGCGATCATTTCCGCATCAAGTGTAACCAAACACAGCTTTGGACCCAAAAGCAGAACACAAGCGAAAACTGATGCAAATAAAATATATTTATTGCCAAAAATCTAGCAACACAATTCCATCTCTCATTTGCTGTTGAAGATTGTTGGCAGAGGTGAGCTGGAAACTAACCAGGCCAGAGATATGTTGGTAAAGTTTAGTGAATAGTTTGTTGAATGGGCGTGGCAGGCAGAATGCAGGATGAATGCAGGTGGAGTGAGATCACATAATGCCTAGTTCACACTACAGGATTTTAAACCCGATTTAAGCTAGATTTGCACATTAACGAGCTCGAATCTTTGTGTGAGAACTACTCTACGACACATCGCCAATGCCTCGCAGACGCCAAACCAATATCTAGCATGCTAAATGTCTGGACCGGTCGGCCGACTCAACATCACGTGGTGTCAGGTGTCGTGACGAGATACAGCCAATGAGAAATCAAGGCATCGGTTGAGGTCAGCGGAAGAAGAACAGTAGCAGCAACACGGCTTTAAGAAAAGTTTGGACACAAGTAATGGCGAGTTTCTTCCCGATGTTCATTTTCAAATACACAACTCCTGTTTCACTTGTTGTTTCGTGTCATTCCCTTTAAACTTCTCACGCGTGTTTTCATGACAAAATGTGGTTTGCGGACGGGATAGAGTTGTTGAGTGACAGAGTTGTTGTCAGCTCGTGTAGTGTGTGACCCCCTGTTGCGGATCATTTGTAATGTGAACACCACAACGAATTCAAGACAGACAATCAAGTTATGTAGTCTGAACAGCAATCTGCCGATGTTTTAAGTCATGTAGTGTGAACTTCGCTTAAGTAGACTGAACAATCTCACAGAGAATGTCTGAAGACCCAGGGTTTAAATACTGGAGGCAGATGAGTTGATTGG
>NW_015554641.1:0-494 GCF_001515605.1 Sinocyclocheilus anshuiensis
TGTCCAGCCAGCATCAGTCTGACGCAGAAGCAGCATGCAATGTTGATGTTGTTTTTTGTTTTTGTTTTGCACGAGACGAAATGGCGGAAGGCAGTGACAGCGCTCGGGAGATTTTTCAGCCATCTAAGAGGACCAAATCGGTGGTCTGGTCGTATTTTGGCTTTTACAAGAGTCCTGAAGGCAATTTAATCGAGGACGGTCACCCTGTCTGCTGATCTTGCAAGAAGAATGTAGCTGCAAAAGGGGGAAACGCATCAAATTTACTCAGCCATCTTCGTGACCACCACCCACTGTTATATAGCGAATGCAAGGTAACTTCTACCTCAATACCAAAACTAACTGGGCAAATAATTGGACAAAAAATATTGATTAGAGATTAAATATTTCGTTATCTCACTTGTAATTAACGCAAAGCTTCCGCTAAGAAAAGTTCGCAGCAAGTGGCTCTAAGCCAAGACGAACGAACGTTCAAACTATAAGGTTGACATTTAAGG
>NW_015554642.1:0-533 GCF_001515605.1 Sinocyclocheilus anshuiensis
TCAGATGAGAAACATCTGGAAAAAACATAAGTGGGGGCTTTCTTTCTTTGCCATAAGACTAGAGAGGGGGGCTTTCTCTCTAGGGAGAATTGTATGCACAAAGGAACCATTCTATGTATGGAAAACTGTATGGAATATATACCCCACACCTTAAAGTCAGAACTGTATAAAAAGAAGACAAGATGATCATTCTGCAGATGTTTCGCTGCAGAGAGCATCTACGCTTTATTCTCATTCATGATGTAATAAAGTGTATCTCCTGGCATCAAAACCCAAGACTGAATGTGGTTCCTAAGATGAGCAGCAGACGACACCACAAATTGGCGACCCAGATGGGACGGAAAAGAGCAGAAGAGTGGACGACCACTTTGGGCTGGCTTTTGGCGGGCAACACACGACAACGGTGGCCACCGAACGGTAAGCAATTTTGCTTATATAATTGGAGTACTTTAACAGAGATCAAGGTGTTTTTAACAGGGTGCAATATTAAAAAAATAAAACCTTGTGCTCAGACAAATTAAACTACATTTGTG
>NW_015554643.1:0-245 GCF_001515605.1 Sinocyclocheilus anshuiensis
TAGGCCTTAGGCGTCAGGACATTTACGACGAAGACTATCCAGCGATAATGACAGTCCGCAGACCCGCCTTCTGCTAGAAGCCTTCGGCCTGGGAGCGCCACTCTGACTCTAGACTCTGCGGAGTACGAGAAGTGAGGCCCCCAGAATGAAGGGCCGGAACACGGTAGGTTGGGACTGCTCCTGCCCAGCAGCCCCTGCTGACCGCCTCAACCTCCTCAGAGGAAGAGAGGTAAACTCGTGCTCTC
>NW_015554643.1:1010-1177 GCF_001515605.1 Sinocyclocheilus anshuiensis
AGATCATGTGCGATCACCGCGATCTCAGTCGCCGCCGTGCCTCAGCAGCAGCGGGACCGCAATCGCAAGATCACAGGCACGGACACACTCCTCGGAGCGTGCCCGGCGAGAGCGGAACACTGAACAGCGGAAAAAGCACAATCCGCCCCCCGAGAGCCGACTGCGTG
>NW_015554644.1:0-860 GCF_001515605.1 Sinocyclocheilus anshuiensis
GTAACTTTGTTGCAAAAGCTTACAGCACAAGGAATTTGATTTCAAGCGGAATTGAATTTGCAAAAAAAAAAAAAAGACAAGTACACATTCAGTAATAAAATTATAAAACAAATGACCTCAATTCAGTTGAGGTATTCGAAATATGACAACACTGAATTTTTATAAGCAGTGTTTTAAGAGCCATATATGTGGTTTGTTTAGATAATCAGGAGTGGATCTATTCTACTTGACAAAGTTTAATCCAGGAGCAAAGAGAAATAATTTCTGCTTTAAAAGTACGGAGAGATCGCGATTGCACACAGTCTGCGCACAAGCAATATCGGAGTGAGAGGACAGGCAGTTCAGTTGTCCATTCCAAAACATTTCTAGCATAAACTTACATTGTAAAGAAATTAAAGTTCCATCTTTGATTGTTGAAAGACTTTCTGGTGCATTTCACTTACAGCCAATAAATTTTCCAGTAGGATTTTCATCGGTCAGGCTTGGATCTATTTTGGAACAAATTTTAATCCAGGAGCAAAGAGAAATAATTTCTATTTTAAAAGCACGGAGAAATCGCGATTGCACACAGTCTGAGTGCGCACAAGCCACTATCGTGAGAGTGAGAGGACAGGCAGTTCATTTGTATAAGTTAGGCCCATTTGAGAGCTCGCATCCAGGTTTTTGCGATTACACGACTGTACTCTCATGTTAAAATAAAGCGCTCGCCACATTTGCGCGGGAATGATTAAAATTATGCGGAATACCTGCAGTCCCGCGCGGACATTCAGACTCTGTATTCGACAGGAGGCGGATGCGTGTCAAACTCACTGTCAGAGAGGAGAGAGACGCAGTTTGGTAAAGTGTGTTCAGATATCAGG
>NW_015554645.1:0-797 GCF_001515605.1 Sinocyclocheilus anshuiensis
GTACTATTATTGCTTGTTTCCAATCCAAAGGGAGTTGACCAGTATTACGTTAAATAATTTTAGTACTATTTCCAGTGTATTATCTGTCATGTATGCCAACATTTTGTAACATACTCCATCTCTTCCAGGAGTAGTCTGTCTAGCACTTATGATTGCTCTTCTTAACTCAAACATGTTTAGAGGCAGGTCGAGTAAACTATCTGACCTCTCATCTTTCTTTAATAAATTAGGGTAATCCATTAATGTGCTACTCCTACACTGCCTGGCTTCTTCTGACAGATTATCTGAGCTATGAACTTTCTTGAATGTTTTTACTAGAAGTTCAGCCTTATCTAGATTGCTGACAGCCATTCTGTCTGCACTGATCATCACTGGTAACTCATAATTCCTTCTAATCCCCCCCATTTTCCTGATCATATTCCATACATCTGACAGTTGTACTTCTCTTCCAACGCTATCACAGTACTGCCTCCAAAAAGTACGCTTTTGTGTTTTTATTGTTTTCCTAACCATCGCCTGGGCCGATTTATACTGGATCATAGCATCCATAGAATGCTGTTTTTTAAGTTGCTTAAATGCTTTATTTCTTGCTTTTACAGCTGCTTTACAATCATCATTCCACCAGGGTACATTCTTGATACGTCTAACTCCTGTAGTTTTAGGTATTATTTCCTCTGCCGATTGAATTATTTCATTAACTAGCTTATTGTTGAATTTACCTTCTCCAGTTTCCATCTAGGACTTCTCTTTTATTTTTCATAACATATCTTTGTACCAACTGTAGTCACTACAGGATA
>NW_015554646.1:0-906 GCF_001515605.1 Sinocyclocheilus anshuiensis
TGAACTGAAATGTGTGTTGGCAGTGTGTACACAACCACCCTATAAAGATAAAAATCCACCCAGTGTGTGTTTTTTTTTAATCCCCATAAATCATAACCCCTTTCTCAGATCAAGCCGTTCACAAATTCTTGGCTGTGTGACATCACACAGACCCAAGCTCCTCCCACGATTGTTGATTGACACTGGTGTTTTAGCACAGACCCGCTCTGAGTGCGCTGTGATCAGTCCACCATTGTTTCGAGGCCGGAGCAGGAATAGACAAGAATGTCACCTAAGCGATTGTTGTTGGATGTAAGAATAGATCTGATAACGTTTAGGGTTCAGACACACTCTCTCTGTTTAAATCTAGATTCAAGTCATATTTTTAGCCAAGCATTCACACAATGTATCTTGTAACTTGGTACTTCAGCTATATCTGGTCAAATGCACATTTTCATTCTTTTGCTTGGGTTGAACATCATCTTCGCTTGGTTGGAATAGCAGCTACTCTAATTTCGTCTCAATTTGCTTCTCTGTTTCTGTCACAGGTCTTGCATCCCGAGGCAACTAGGAATTACACAAGCTTCAGTCTGGATCCAACCCATACGAAGACCTGAGATGACCGAACACCTGAGAAGAGAAGATGCCAACCCCCAGAAGACTTCAGATGATGCTAACCCTGGAACAACATATAAAACTACCAAATTTTGCTTAATCATAACGTTTAATCGCATTCGCAAAGTTTAATCTCAACATATAATCATTGCAGTTAAAAGTGTTCACCGTCTGTTTGATTACATGTAATTTGTAACTAACTGCATGATTCTTACTGAACATTTCTGCCAAAATCACCACTAATAACATACTCCTAAATGTCGTTTAGCTTAATCACAACGTTTAATCACAATCACAAAGTTTAATCGCAAC
>NW_015554647.1:0-198 GCF_001515605.1 Sinocyclocheilus anshuiensis
CAAGTTTCAGCTCTCTAGCACCTACGGATCATTAGATATGGGGGGTCGATCACTTCAGGGGTGTTCAATCTTCGCATTTATCCCTATAACCCTAACCCTAACCCTAACCCTAACCCTAATCTGCGGCCAGGACTGTAAGGGAAGTCGTGGCCTAATGGTTAGAGACTCGAACTCGTAACCCAAAGGTTGCGAGGTCGA
>NW_015554647.1:548-832 GCF_001515605.1 Sinocyclocheilus anshuiensis
TATATAGAAAGATACTGTTTTTGATCACATATATATATATATATATATATATATATATATATATTAGGGCTGGACAATAATTCAATATCAATATGTATCGCGATATCATTTTTTTCAATAACGGTGATATGATTTTTAAACACATTTCCGATATTTTGATATTTCAAAAAACATTTTCGTAAACTGAAAAAAATAAAAAAATAAAAAAATAAAAAGAAATTTATGTGTGTCGATTTAGAGAAATACCGGGAAATACCCGTAAATGGCGCATCATGCACGTGAGG
>NW_015554648.1:0-990 GCF_001515605.1 Sinocyclocheilus anshuiensis
GTGATCCGACGAGTTTGAAAATCATGCAGTGTGAACTCGGCATAATAAACAGTAAAATGAGAGAAACAGCGATTTCACACGGTGTGACAACAATATCAGAATGAGCAGCTCTCCATGATTCACTGACAAAGATACACTTGATCATCTGTTTGATCACGACATGAAGAGCTTTAAATAAAATCATCAAAATGACTTCAGCACAGCATTAAAGTCTCAGAAGCTCAGAGTGACCAATAACACATCATAAGATTACACTCATACATGAAAATAACTAAAGAAAGCTCAAACACTCACCTCAAACAATGTTTCTAGATATTTCTATTTCCTCCTCTGAACCGTTGTGTTGAACAGCAGCTCTGAAATTTCTTTCACTTCTGTAAAACAACTGAAACCTGTTTCCTGCTTTCTTTCAGGAAGAGACATGAGTCTGTAAAACAAGTGAAACTTCCTGCTTTCTTTCGGGAAGAGACATGAGAATCAGAAAAATGACAGTCAGAAATCAACACACACACACACACACACTGATCTGGTTCCTTATTTATAAAGATGAATTCTCAGGAATCTGTACTGCTGTAGTTGCACAGATACTTCAGTGTAATTTCAACTACACATTAGGGATGAAGCCGAAGCTGACAAATTTTGACAAAAAATTGAAAAGATACACAGTAATTTCATGTGCTTGCTGGTCTGAATGAAGTGTTATAGATCATTTGGAGATTGTGTTAAACTCAGGACAGAAAGCACACAGATAATTACCTGACTTTCCGCTGGGCCGGGTCTGAGATTTTCCTTGTGCCCCTCGATCATCCCCAAGATACTTAATTTTTGTGATAGTTTTATGATTGATTATTTATTAAACTGACCAGAAATATATAGCCTAGTGCGGTTGTATTCTCTCCCTCACACCGACAGAATTTAATGTGAAATGTTCACGCGATGTTACCATAATTTTACATTCCGACTTGTAAAAACCATTCACGTCCTCGTCCT
>NW_015554649.1:0-1284 GCF_001515605.1 Sinocyclocheilus anshuiensis
TGGGGGGGGGTTGATTGTTGGGTTTGAGGGGGGTTAAAGTATCCCCCAAATTAGCACAATGACCATATCCCAGATATCAAAGCTCAAAATATGTAATTCCCATACCTAAAATACATATTTTATAGTCACCGTTATGAAGATTGATCATAAACACAGCTAAAAGGCTTCCTATTGGCCATCCTTCACAAAACTTAACATCTACCACAGTTTTATCGAATGCAAAATGTTTCAATACATGCATTTCAGTCAAATGTAATTTATACAATATTTCAAACCTTTAACCCAGGGGAGAAAATAAACCCGCCGCGACAGTTTAAAATCAGCCCAATTCCGTGCAAAGAATGCGGATTTGGCAACCCTGCATCCAACACGAGCTGCATCCAAAGTGATTTAAATACTCCGCATATTGATAGCAGCTCCCTGATGTGCGAAAATTATATTCAATATTAGAATGTTTGCGGGAGCAGGCCAGAATTTCAGCGGGAGCGGGATTAAAAAAACACCACGGAGGGCTTTAATACAAAAACGCTCACAATGAATGGCGACTATAGAAAGCAAAAGCAGAATCCCGGACATTTTGGGTGATTTAGAAATCCCGACCGGACGCATTTTTTTAGGTCCAAAAAGAGGACATGTCTGGGGAAAAGAGGACATATGGTCACCCTGACTAACACATTTAAAGGGGTCATATGATGCGATTTCAAGTTTTCCTTTCTCTTTGGAGTGTTACAATCTGTTCGTGAATAGATAAGATCCCTGAAGTTGCAAAGACTAAAGTCTCAAACCCAAAGAGATATTCTTTATATAAGTTAAGACTCGTCCACGCCCTCCTAAATGCCTTGTTCAAACACGCCCCCACATGTCTACGTCACTGTGTGGGAAGATTTGCATAACGCCGTCCAAATGTATACACAAAAAAAGAAGGCGTAACTTTGATTCTCGCTGTAGTATTGTTGCCGCCGCTGCCATGTCATGGAAACGCTGTGTGTTTCGTTGTGAAAGCGAAACTACTTTGTTTGGCCTTCCAAAAGAGGACTCAACTAGAAATCAGTTGTTAAGTTATATTTACAACACTGTTCCAGAACAGTTCAAACCAAATATTCAGACGTGTGCAACGCATTTTACGGAGGACGATGACTGTTTCCTGGGAGAGTAGCCTACAATGCCGGTGTTCCCCTTTGTTTCCCCTTTGGCGCGCATGCTGACCACAGTATATGATGCTGACAAATAATGCTGACTCCCAGCCTGTAAGTACGTTTTCATATTTAAAGGATTTGCCACTGA
>NW_015554650.1:0-1801 GCF_001515605.1 Sinocyclocheilus anshuiensis
TGTTCCATTTACCTTCACCGGAATAACCGAAGATGGTCCCACTAGGCCTTCAGGGATACTTGTGATTGGTTTGACTTGAACTGCGCTTCTTTTCACAGAACAGTTGTATTCCTCTACAGGAGCCTCCTCATTCCTCTGTTTTCCTTTAGCTTTTCGCAGAGATTGAATGAGTTTCTTAATCACTTTAGTCTCATTTACAGGGGCTCTGCATTTTGAAGCAATGTGTCCGTCACCCCCACACCTATAGCAGAAGTAATCTTCTGAGATTTTAGAAGATCCAGATACTTTTGATCGGGTGAACTGCACTGGACATGCTTGGTTACCCTTTGGAGCCATTTCTTTCTCTACTTTAGGTGTTGGTTGTGCAGCCAGCCCTTTCACTTGCTGTCTAAGTTTTTTCACTTCTTTCTTCAGAGCTTGTTCTTTATAACTTTCATCATTGAACTCTGATGCTTGCTGGCTTTTCTGTTTCTTTTCAGAAATCGCATCATCCTTTGACTTAACTGTTAACTCTGCCACCATAGTTTGTAAGTCCTTGATCTCAGCTGCAAGCTCTTGAAAGGATGAGTCTTTGTAATTCTCACTTCCAATTTGCACTTGACGAATGGTTGGATTAGTCTTTCGTCTTTCAGCTTCTCTTACCTCCTCTTCCCGAATCTCATGTAGCAGATCTAGGAAATCAGGTGGGTTTTCCTTTCATTCCCTTAGGCGTAACTGAAGCAGCATGATGTCAGCCTGGATTGCTACTCTGATGAGTTGCTCCAGACGTGCTTTTCCAGCCAACTGGGCAGGTAGGCCTCCTTTTTGTACAACTCTAATCAAGATTTTCTCTTTCGGAAATCCGACAAGCATTCTCCATGACGTTGCCGTAATGCTCTGAACTTGAAATACAGATCTTCACCGGACTCTGAGCTTCCAAAATCACTTTCAATAGCTGCAAGATACTCTCTTGGAGATGCTTCTGAGTTTGTAAACCTTACCGCTTGGATAATCTCCAAGGCTGGTCCTCGCAAACTCTCCAATATCCTTAATTTCTTTTTCGATCACTTTCCTCAACCATGAGCATTGCTTGTTCAATCCAATTCTCTAAATTATCCTCTCCAGCCGGAATAGGTGTGATACCTGAAAAGGTCCTTAAATGTCTAAAGGAACTGCTATCACTCGAGATTTTGGTGGTTTTTGCAAGCAAATCACCTACCGATCTGATGATAGACTCGGGCGTAGAAGCATTCAACAAGTTAGGTGAACTTGATTCTTGATGTTCTTCTCTTTGCCCAGATTCGTCAGGTGAGACGAAACTTTCCCCTCCACCATCTAAATCAGTACCCTCCATTCTATTAGCACTCAGGATCCATGGCTCCGATCCATCAGCAGGTAATACATCAAGAGGGAGTCTCTCTGCCTGCACTTTCTCACGACATTCACAGAGCACTATCAGAGACTGTGACTCTTGGCTAAACATCCGTCCTCTTACCCTGACTCTTCCAAGGGCTTTGAATGAATGCATAGTTTCTTCAATTTTAGAAACATCTGCTTCTTCTGGAATTCCACTCACAATGATGGCATAATCTGGGTCTATGCCTTCACCTCGGCACCAACTTTTCAAATCAGGGACTGAGAAAGAGGTCCGAAAATGAGCCATAGCTAGAGCTGAGCCACTTAAACTGTTACTTTGTAAAAAATGAGCCATCGCTAGAGCTGAGCCACTTAAACTGTTACTTTGTACTATACAATTTAAAAAATTTTTTTTTTTTCTTACTTACTATGGATGCTGCTGAAATAATAAGGGAAATTGATCCCA
>NW_015554651.1:0-140 GCF_001515605.1 Sinocyclocheilus anshuiensis
AGCCTGCATAAAACAGTATAAAATCTCAAAGACAACATACACGATCACTTGAAGGCTATGTGTGTTCATTCAAGAAAGGTTTTCCTATGGATTAATTAGTAGAAAAGTCCATTTCTACTGTGCATTGTGCCTCTTGCTAT
>NW_015554651.1:351-570 GCF_001515605.1 Sinocyclocheilus anshuiensis
GACTTGTTAATCTAATGAATAACTGATTTGTTAAATCAAATGAAAAATTGTGTTTTTGATTGGTCCAGATGCTACATCTGTTAATTAGACCTCGAAGGCCATCATCCAACATGATCTTTGCAGAGGAGCACTGGGCTAAAAGAGAAGGCAAAAGACACAAAGTCAGACACACAAAAAATCTCACTTTTACAGTGAACCACCTGAAATCCCAAAACCAAA
>NW_015554652.1:0-157 GCF_001515605.1 Sinocyclocheilus anshuiensis
GGTCCCTGAAGAGTACGATCACACCGGTGTCATCAGTCTTGGCTGAGCGCTTGTCATATTATCAAAAATATTAATTGTTTTCAACCATATAATACTTATTTTAGGTTTCAGACATTTAAATACACATAAGTACTAGCAAAACCATACATTTACAGTT
>NW_015554652.1:627-829 GCF_001515605.1 Sinocyclocheilus anshuiensis
CCATTGTGGCTGCGTTGTGTCACATGACAAGCATGACGCGTCGCCATGGAAACAATAAGGCGATACATTTTAAAATAACGGTCGCCTAAAAAAACTCACGCTGGGGGCTCAGCTAGAATATTTTAAACTCACGTGACTCACGGTGAAAAGCACCGTCCGCATTTTACTTTCACTTTTGAATTAGCGGCAGGTCGGCGTCAAT
>NW_015554653.1:0-593 GCF_001515605.1 Sinocyclocheilus anshuiensis
AATTCCAAGTCCATAAGACTTGGATCTTCGGAACAAAAATTAAATAGTTTTAAAATTCTTTCTCCATTTATTTTGTCTGTCCATTGAAAGTGTAGGCAATCTATTATCAAGCGTTAAAAATTAATTTATGATTTATTCAAATGCACATACATAGAGCACATCAAATATGGTAAACTGGTAAATCTCAGATTCACTTGCTTGACATGAGAACAAAACGTCAGCTTGAGCTTCCATTTACCATATTTAATTTGCTGTAGATTTGATGTGCATTGATTATGCCTTATGTGTTCTTATGTTCTTATGCCTTAAGTAGAAAATGTGTCATCAGATGTCTCATCCAATAATTTTGAGTAAACCACTCTATATGTGGTTTGCTGTACAGACGCTTATAAAATATTGATTGCTTAGGCTTTCATTGGACTGAAAAAATGATGAGAATATATTTCAAATATTTTTATGTTTAATCTTAAGATGAAAGACTGATTTGGCATGTTTGTATATATATATATATAAAATATCTGATTCAGGACAGTACTAAATAAAAAAATAACATGCATTTTGTATGATCTCTCTTATTTTGGTAAATTAACATT
>NW_015554653.1:618-975 GCF_001515605.1 Sinocyclocheilus anshuiensis
TTTGGGAAATTAACATTTTGCAGATTCTGCAAGGTGTATGTAAACTTTTGACCTCAACTGTATGTGTGTATATATATATATATATACATACACACACACATATATATTAGGGGTGTAACGGTACGTGTATTCGTACCAAACGGTTCACGGGGCAAATTCCAAATGGAAGTGATCATCCCTATCCCCTTGGAGTGGGGATTTTGGAGTGAGCAGGGCACATGCGTGCCATTATGTAGTCGTTTGGAATGCACTTGACAAAGCGAGTGACGTAATTTCCTCATTATCTTCAGCTGGCATGTTTCCGTGACAACGCAGTGTCCATCAGCAGATGTTTTAATGTCATAAATGTCTTTTTAT
>NW_015554654.1:0-529 GCF_001515605.1 Sinocyclocheilus anshuiensis
GTTCAATTCAGGAGCTCTTTCACTGCGTTATAGAGCGGGTAAAGTTATGTTCATTATAAAGAAAGACTTTAGAAATATTAGAAATTGCATTTATCGGGGCTCACTGCATTTATAAAATAATCCAAATTTCAAACTAAATGAAACCTTGGATATCACACACACACACACACATATACAGTATATATGTGTGTGTGTGTGTTTATGTATATGTATAATTTTGCAAGTGTGCAAACCTGCAACCTCATGGCCAAAAGTATTCTGCCTTAGCCAGCTACATTAACTGGCTTTTAGGCTTCGCTTGCTTTTGAAAGAGTCATTTATATTATCATGTTCATATATATTATGAAGGCCTGGTCGAGCGCTGATGGGTTGGCGATGGGGATAAGTGTCCCGTCAACAAGGCCAATTACTCACAGGACACACACAATGGCATGGAAGCCTTGATGTGCCTCCATCTCTTCGTGCCTATTAGTCACTCGCAAATGCATGGAAGCCTTGATGTGCCTCCATCTCTTCGTGCCTGGCGAAA
>NW_015554655.1:0-2132 GCF_001515605.1 Sinocyclocheilus anshuiensis
ACCGTTGGGTACTGGCACCGAAATTCAGGTACCGATACCGGTACCCAACCCTACTTACCATATTATCTTAATGTATTATCTTAGTAATAAACACTGTTTATAATTAGCACAAACAATTTTACAGTTTATTACACTTTGCTATTCTTCTCGTTATTTCCCCTACCACGGCTAATGAAGCAGAAGTCACTCACAGTCATTCACAGAAAACAGATTAGGCTACTTTAGCATTGAAAAAGAAGGTGGATACATTTGATTGGTGAAAAACATAATGCAAGGCAACAACTCACTGCCTGGTATAGTCCATAGAAAGCAGTTAAATGCCACTAAAATTCAAGAGATTGAGGCAAAAATGCCCCCATATGAGATTTTGATCTAGTTAAGCAATATCACATGATCCCTCACCGCTGACAGAGAAGGCTACACTAACATGTGGCAAGCAGTGCAACCCTGCGTCCCAATGTTCATACTATCCATCCTAAATAGTATGTGAGATTAAAATAAGTGTGTCCCAAAGCATTTAGTATGTTGAAAATAGTATGCCAGAAGTCCCCAGATGGTCTACTATTTCAGGTAGATTTTTGAAGTGTGGATCCGTGCACACTCTGATGGCTAATATTACCCACAATCCATTGCGCTTTGACAAATGATTTGGTTCAGAACTACAAACATGAATAAAAAACGTTTAAAAACTACAAACATGGCAGACTTGCGCGAACGATGGTTAAGTAGAGAGGTTTAGATAATGGGGTTTGAGTTACTAATAATCAACATTTAACCTGTTAACATTTTTTATTTAATGTTATCTGTGTTAGGATATTTCATCTGCAACAACAATGTGAACTTTTATAAACATCCGTTTGGCCATTAACTTTTAAATGCATCATTGTGCAAAAAATATGAGCAGAGTTCTCTGGATAAAGACCCACGGCTGGCAGATCAATGTGCTACTTCATTTCTCTCCAATACGGTAGGAAGTTAAATTAAATGAAATTTGGAGGATGTTAACTGTGACAAGATGATTGTCAGGCCAGGTTACAGTGACAGGATGCGTGTAATTATGCGACAGAGCGGACCGTTAAAGACGCAATTTTATGACATTATAGTATGTCCCAAAGCTTGCCTACTCTTCTACTACACACTCAAAAGTGTGGAGGATGTTAACTGTGACAAGATGATTGACAGGCCAGGTTACAGTGACAGGATGCATGCAATTATGCGACAGAGCGGACCGTTAAAGACGCAATTTTATGACATTATAGTATGTCCCAAAGCTTGCCTACTCTTCTACTACACACTCAAAAGTGTGTACTTTTTCTTCACCAAAAGAGTACGTACTTTAAGGTCGTAGTATAGGCACATTGGGACGCAGCACAAGTGACAAGTGGGCTAGTTGCATATCGCTGCCATCTTGGATTTCCGGTCTAGTGAGTGTGGGCATAGACACGTCCGGTTTTGCTAAACGCCAGTGCAGAGAGCCGGAGAAATCCAATTATTACCTTAATACCTTCTATATATGTTTATAGGATTTATAATATCACAAAATGAATCTACATTGCTATTATTACTATACTATAAATCTTAACTGAGCCAGTGGCGTTTGAAACATATGTTTGGATCAGGTGAATGAATGAAATAGGTACACTAATCTGCACTGCACTGTTCACGAAATGAAAGTTGACTTGAACTCATGGTGTGTACACATAGGTACTTTTTTGAACTGAAAAACATTTGTGAGACATCAATTGATCTTCGTAAATATCCGTTTCTCAATTCTGCACATGCATCGTTTGTTCCATCAACATTTTCACAACATATTCAAATATTTTACATTTACACATAGTTATCTTTGCATTAAACATTTTTAGATAAAAACACAGGCTATTTAATTTGAAAAACATTAATTATATCTATCTAGCCAAGTGTAGTATGAAACTTTCCCCTTACAGTAAATGCGAACGTCACAATAACCGGAAGTAAGCATGCCCACACTCGCGTCGCCGAAGCTCACCGACACCATCTTGTGCACCTAGCCAATAACAGGAGAAGAAGCCATTACTCACCGTGACTGTTGAATGAATTTGATTTAAAATTACCACAGTTGTTTGTAGGGCTGGGTATCGATTCAGATGTCC
>NW_015554656.1:0-1036 GCF_001515605.1 Sinocyclocheilus anshuiensis
AAAAAAAAAATCTGCTTCAGAAAAAGAAACAATTACTTTTATTTTTACTTAATTGGACTTATTCACTGCCATGAGAGTAACATTGACAGATTGATCCTTTTATAACAGTTTATATCAAGGGAAGGGAAATAACAAAGTAAGCTGTTGAAACAAAGACCACCGTTAATTCCAAATTCAATTTAGATGAAGGCCTTTAAATTACCTTTATTGCCACTGGTCTTGTCTTGGAAGGCCAGTTGTTTTAGTTACAAGGTTTCGTGGGAACCATGTTCTTGTTTGGCCAGTCGATATGTGCCAAGATGTTGACATATGAGCATCCAAATGTTGCTGCCATTTCACCATAGCCGTAAACAGAATCAGGTGGTATTGGAAGGTTTTAAACCCATCCAAGTCCTTTTCATTGTATAATTAATCTGGAAATAGATATTTGTCAAATTCTAGTCTCACTTAGAAGCTTTGATTAGCAAGCGTCTGGGCCTTCTGATAAATGCAAATGCAGGAGACTGCAGGGTTCCTATCCGAGAGTTTGCAAAACACCTAGGGGTTCACAGTGGAACTGCAGGGGATATGTGCGATTATGTTCAAAAAATGCCAATGACAAATTGATTTATACAGTGTTGGCCAAAAACTTCCGAAAACATTCATTTTACCATCAATTGTAATAAACCAGTGAGACCTACCTGCAAAGCTACCTGAAAAACTAAGTGCACCTACACTCGTAAAAATAAAGGTGCTTCAAAAGGTTCTTCACAGCGATGCCATAGAAGAACCATTTTTGGTTCCACAAAGAACCATTCAGTCAAAGGTTCTTTAAAGAACCATCTCTTTCTTACCTTTTTATAATCTAACGTACCTTCTTTCGCCACAAAGAAACTTTTGTGAAACAGAAATGTTCTTCAGATGTTAAAGGTTCTTTATGGAACCATTTAGACAAAAAGGTTCTACCATGGCATCGTGAAGCACCCGAGTGTAGGGCAAAAGCTGCTTTAAACGCAAAGGATGGTCATGCCAAATGTTGATTTAATTTAGTCAATAT
>NW_015554656.1:1159-1606 GCF_001515605.1 Sinocyclocheilus anshuiensis
AGTAACTTCTATTAACTAAATTAAATCAACACCATTGTTGTGACCATCCTTTGCGTTTAAAGCAGCTTTAGGTGCACTTGTGCATAGTTTTTCAGGTAGCTTTGCAGGTAGGTTTCTTGAAGCATCTTGGAAACGTTGCCATAATTCTTCTGGATTTAGTCTATCTCAGTTTGTTCTGTTTTTTCATGTGATTCCAGATAGTCTGGATGATGATCAGATCAGATCTCTGTGTGGAACACTGGCTGCTGTCAAACAAAAATCTCACTGGATTATTACAATTAATGGCAAAATGAATGTTTGATAAAGTAAACTGATATTTCCTACTGACACACTACAGCAAAATATAGAAATAACTGACTTAAAACCATTTTTTTAGCTGGTGGAAATACCAGTGTTCTAATAATTTTGGCCACGACTGTATATTATATGAAATGCGTAAAAAAAAAA
>NW_015554657.1:0-859 GCF_001515605.1 Sinocyclocheilus anshuiensis
AGATTGGTTGCTGTCCAGGAGGTTGCTCTGTGTGAGAAAGGCAGAAACTTGGTTGAACACATTCAAGACACATGAAAAAAGAACATAGAAATACCAGGTTCCCATTACTTCTCTTTCTTTGCACTGAGCAATTAATTTACTTACACAAGCCTGTTTACATTATTTGCAGGACAGGGCAGCTCACTTCTTCTGAACAGGCAAAATGTAGATTTATTATTTATTATTACATGTGTTTGCCTCTCTGTGCCCACATACTGTATTTTGATGCAGCCAAATTCTCAATAAAACTGTTTTCATTGATATATTTTACTGTTTCTGTTGTCAGACTGAATGAAGGAATGAATATGAAATAGTGACTGCATAACCAGCTCTCCCTTCCAAAATATTAATCTGCACAAAATCCTGATTTACAAGTAGTGTAGTGTGTCTGGGTCTCCCTTCTAAGATGTTAATCTGCACAAAAATCCTGATTTATATCAATATATAATTTATATCGATATATAATCCTGATCGAGCCGTCGTCTGATGAAATCAAATACACATAAGATAAAGACAATAGCTGTGTTGTGATTTTGACTATACTTGCATGTAAAATTAAAGAAGCAACATAATATCTGGTTTAACTGAAAGCGCTGCTCCTCTCAGCTGCTTGCTGAACAGAGCAGACACAAAACCTCGCGCTCGTGCGGCAGTCGCTAAGTTGGCAACACTGTGCTTCTCCATTTCTCCAACTACTGGCTAGGCTACGGGTCAAACAGAAAATGTGCGCTGCATTAATCGCGCGTTAATAAAATTTGTGCCGTTAAAATAAATTTGCGTTAACACGTTAATTTTGACAGCCCTAAAATATATATATATA
>NW_015554658.1:0-331 GCF_001515605.1 Sinocyclocheilus anshuiensis
CATATACTTTTTAATATTACATATCACTTTTACTGTGCACTGTATAATATACTGCATAATATTTGACCACTGTAAGTTTTACTGGATCCATAAAGAATTATCAGTTGCATTTGTTATTTGTTATTGTTGTGGAGTTTCTGTATAGAGTGCTATCAAAATAAAAAGCAGACTACCAAGAGTGTCACTTTTTGATTTGTATTCGCTGGTTTTATTCAATTTTCTCAATGATGGTAAATTATTAGTGCTTAAAGATGTATTATTTAGATTTTCTTCCAGTATTTCAAAGGGAATGAGCTGTGTTCTGACCTGAAGCACAAGAAAAGCTCAAATG
>NW_015554658.1:360-1399 GCF_001515605.1 Sinocyclocheilus anshuiensis
CACAAGAAAAGCTAAAATGTTGGGGTTGAAGACAGAGAAAGCAATGAAACAACTTAATTTCATTTAATGTACATTCAAATTACAAAACATGTATATGTCAGTTATACTACATTAACATTAGAATTGTAAACCGAACAAATCAATCAAATCAACAAGTGAGACAAGTGCGAGTTTTCACAATTTCTTACGAAAATTAATAATTTTCCAAACCTAACTAAATAACTGGAGGCAGAGTTATTTTTAAATCCATGTAGATCACAAACCTCTGAAATCGGTTGATAAATGTAAACGTTATCGTGTTTTTATCCAGAAAAAAACGCAGCTCCTCCGTTTACCTCCATTTGTTTTTAAGGCAGTCTTGCCCTCACAAACATGGCGGACGCGTTGACGTATCGCAGCAACGGCTCAAAGCAGCCAATGAGGCATCTAGGTATTTATTATGTCTATGGTCGCGAGTGTCTAGTTCAGGGCTGCCCAGACTCGGTCCTGGAGGGCCGGTGTCAGTGGCGTAGACAGGGGAGGGGCCATGGGGGCACTTGTCCCCCCCTGAAAACTGATTGGCCCCCCAGTGTGCCCCCACCCTTCAACGTCTCTGACAGTCAAAAATTCAAATCATATCTTTCGGCTAGCATTTGAATTCCACGATGATCTGAACAACTGGAGCTGCTGTTTTCCAATTAAAAAAGCACATGGTAAGTTGATCTATTTTATATTCCTTATTATTATTTTTCAATTGGCGAGTTGTTGCAGCACTAGATTTTGGTACCGTCTTTCAGTGTTAGGACAGACCAGGTTTGATGTTAGTTCCTAGACCAAGATAATAATCAGAATGCTCTGTGGCTGAATGTAATACATAATAAATAATTAACACAATCAAGGTTTTCCTGCTTTGAGTAGTGTTGGGTCGTTCTTGAACGAATCTTTAATTTGACTCGGGAAGAACGAGTCGTCTCGGGGAGTGATTCGTTCAGTCGCGCATGCGCAACATCCTATAGGTTCTGTACTGGAATTAGTCAAGTAGTTCACCTGTTTCGAGTCT
>NW_015554658.1:1585-1858 GCF_001515605.1 Sinocyclocheilus anshuiensis
GAGCCGGAAAGAGACATTAATAATAATAACCAACTCTTTATTACCTCTTTGTTACAACATTCAGTGTTATGGAAAAGAACCATAATGACAGAAATTCACACATTTATAAACTGTAAGAAGTAAAAAGCTACAATTTGAGACCAGAAACGCATTACATAACTGTAAGAGTAAATAATAATTATAATAATGATGATGATAATAATAATCATAATAACTATGCACCCGTTAGTAAGGAAGCTTGTAAATTAACTAATTTCTCTATCCAACGCTGTC
>NW_015554659.1:0-1978 GCF_001515605.1 Sinocyclocheilus anshuiensis
ATTTAACCCAGCATTTTTTTAGAGTGTAGGTACAATACCGTTGAAAATGTTGGATCACAATTTTTGGGACCCCAATCAATTCCTTTTATTCAGCAAGTAGGCATGAAATTGATCAAAAGTGAGAATACAAACGTTGACATTGTGACTTTCTATTCTTTGAACTTTCTATCCAGAAAATATGTATCACGGTTATATTAAGCAGCACAACTGTGTTCAACATTTACTATAGTAATAACAAATATATCTTGAGCACCAATTTAGCAAATTGGAATGATTTCTGAAGGATCGTGTTCAGCTTTGCCTTCCCAGAAATAAATAAAATGTTCAATGATATTATGTTATTTTAAATTGTAATAATTTTTCACAACATTGCTGTTTTTATTGTATAGATTTGATAGAGTAAACGCAGCATTGCTGAGCATGAGACTTCTTGCAAAACATCAAAAAATCTCACCGACCCCAAACTTTGATGGTAGTTTATCACAGTACTACGGTGCTACCGTGTTTATGTGCCTACTCTGCCTAATCATTCCTTTCCATTCCACAGATACATCTCAAATCAAAAAAGGCTACTTACAATCAATGAGGACCATATGAAGTTCTACTCAAATCTCAGGAATTTGTGAGTATCTGATGTTGTAAGGTCATGCAAAATGCTAATGAAACTTTATGAAACAGCAGAACTTATATGAGCATATACTGTCACACAGAACAGTGACCAATACTCACCTGACATATATATCTACGATGGCCTTCTTCAACAATTCCAAACTTCAATATCTGTGAGTCTTTTTCAATATATTATTTAATTAAATTTATGGCAAATTAAGCAAATAAACTTCAAACTAATGTTCTATACTGTTATTCTTTAATTAATTGAGTCTTCTGTTCTGTATCTATAGGAATCTCAGAGACAATAACTTATCAACACTCTCTTGGAGAGCACTTCGTAATTCCAACTTGTCGACTTTGTAAGATCTTGTTTCAATAAAAATATGTACAAAACTGTACAGTGCTCTGTTTGTACAGCATACAAAGAAAGCATCTTTCTGTTCCTGAAGTCTGTTTGGGTTTGCTTTAGGTTGCTCTCCGGGAACCCTTTACAATGTGAATGTAAGAACATCTGGATCAAAGTCTGGTTGGATGACAGTGAGAGAGAGGGCCTGCAGTGTCTACAGGAAGGAGGAAGTGCAAAAGCCCTCTCTAGACTCACTCTTAATTCATGTGGTAATGAAACTTAAACTATATGATGTTTAACCCAGATCTAAGTCACACAGTTTGCGTGTATTACGCAATTATCACAGTAAGAAGTATTAAAAGAATTGTTCCCACAAACATGAAAATTCTGCCATTATTTCAGAGTATCCACGTGTCGAGGTTATCCCTGCTGTTGTCAATCAAATGGCAGGAAGTGATGCTACAGTGATGTGTAGTGTGTCTGGAGCCCCGACCCCTGAGCTCTCCTGGAGCTTAAACTCCAGCGATCCTCCTCTCTCAACCAGCCATGAGGTAACACCCTGTTTGCCTTTTAAGTAGAAAGCTAGTTCAGAACAGCATACTAGCATAGTGCACTTACTGTTTCTGCAGTATGTATATTGCGTGAATGCAAATTGTCTGTAGCTTAAGAACACGTGGTTGACCTGCTACATTTGCATAAAGGGGTCATATGATGTTGCTAAAAAGAACATTATTTTGTGTATTTGGTGTAATGAAATGTGTTTATGCGGTTTAAAGTAAAAAAAAACATTCTTTTCCACATACTCTACATTATTGTTTCTCCTCTGTGCCCCGCCTTTCTGAAATGCGTCGATTTTTACAAAGCTCATCGGTCTGAAAAGCGAGGTGTGCTCTGATTGGCCAGCTATCCAGTGTGTTGTGATTGGCCGAATACCTCAAGTGTGTGACCGAAATGTGTCACCTGTGAAATGTGTAACCCCTTACCATACTGTGATGCCGTGTACCGGCGCGACGAGACAAA
>NW_015554660.1:0-551 GCF_001515605.1 Sinocyclocheilus anshuiensis
TTATCTCCCTCCACTCTGAAGGTATACGTAGCGGCCTTAGCTGCTCACCACGCCCTTCTGGGTGTTCAATCATTGGGAAGACACCCACTTATCAGTCGTTTCCTCCGTGGCACCCTGAGGCTGAGGCTGGTACAGCGCACCAAGGTGCCCTCATGGGACCTGGCTGTGGTTCTGGAGGGCTTATGCAATGCCCCCTTTGAGCACTTAGAAGAAGTGTCGGTCAAGTTGCTCACGCTCAAGACTATCTTTCTCCTCGCTATTTCCTCACTGAAAAGGATCTCAAGACTATCTTTCTCCTCGCTATTTCCTCACTTAAAAGGATCAGGGATCTGCAGGCACTTTCTGTTTCGTGCCTGGAATTTGCTGCAGGCATGGTTAGGTCATTCCTTTACCCGAGGGTCGGGTATGTCCTTAAGGTGCCCACTTCTTCACCAGGGCCCATAGTAATTCAGGCATTCTGTCCTCCTCTGTTCCAGGAAGTAGGCAAGAAAGGCTTAATCTGCTCAGTCCAGTTCGAGCACTGGACGCTTACGCACACAGAGCTTCCCCGT
>NW_015554661.1:0-422 GCF_001515605.1 Sinocyclocheilus anshuiensis
CCCTGTTGAGCTCCTCCGTCCCCTCGGCAGCCAGACGTGGTGGAGAGTCTGGCGCCAGGCCCTCTCTCGATGAATCCGTGAGAACCAGTAGAGGGCTGGGTTCCATATGTAGAGACCTAAGTGTATCCCATATGTGTAAAGTCCACGGTATAGCCTCAGAGCCCATGTTTCCCCGGCAGACTTTCTGCTATTTTCCAAGAGGGTTACAATCACCTCTAATCTTCCATATGCTCCTAGACGGTTGTTCATATGTGTAAGTGCTTCCGAAACCTCCTTCGGGAAGGATGTGCTTCAGCAATGTTCCGGTTCCAAGTGGAACGGGCACGTTTTCCCAGTGTTACTGAGTTTCCAGTCTTACTGAGTGGGTAGTGCCATAGCAGCAGTAACTGGTCTTCTTGTGGTAAGCCCCGGGCTACGCCAGA
>NW_015554661.1:698-894 GCF_001515605.1 Sinocyclocheilus anshuiensis
TGCTGCCTTATTATACTCACGCTGTGATCAGCGGCAGCTGGATGCAATAATCGCATGCCAATGTACATTGGGTGAGTATAAGTAGGCTCGAAGTGGATTGGTCTCTCTAGGCGAGATCCCAATTCGTTGGTCATCCGACGTGACGTCTCCATTCTCTCCTTCAGGGAACGAGGGTTACCATACGTAACCGAGACGT
>NW_015554662.1:0-2995 GCF_001515605.1 Sinocyclocheilus anshuiensis
CTCTTTCAACCAGGCGAGACGTGCAAGTATCAAACTTAGTCTTATGAATTGATTCATTAAGTATAATTTGCACCTTTTACAAAGGTGTGTTTGAACTAAGAAACTGATGTTTCCTTCAGGCTGTAGATCTGCTGAATATCAAATGGTACCATAGCTTCATGTTTTTATTTCTCTTCTTTTTACTGCCTAAACTTTAACTCCTTTTCCTAGACCAACTGTATGCGTGTCTGTGTGTGCGTGTGTATGTTAGACTAGTTTAAGTGTTTATGTAGTTAATAAAGTCTTACTTGTATCACACTTGATATTTCATCGTTGGAGTCCCTAATCATGCAGATTTTTGCTACATGCTCTGAGTAGTATTGTACAGTAAGAAAGTAATTTTCCTTAACCAGGAAATTAACCTTCTTATGGTGCGTTCACACCAAACGCGAATTTAATTATTCGCGCGAGTAGATTACATACAAAGTCAATGCAAAGATGCGAATAGCGCGTTCTCGCGCAAGCCAATCAGCGAAGAGCTTATTGGCACATCTGGTTGAATCAGACAATAGAAGAGAGCATTATTGCAGCCATCTGTTATTATTATTTATTAGCATGGCTACGGAGATACTGCTATCAATAATAAAAAGAATAGTAATATCAGTGTATATATACAGTAGTAAAATGTAACACACACGTTAATACAGGATCCTAACGTTATTCATCCTCCTCTGGATGGTGCTGTGAACCCAGACACGTCGGCGTTTGGCTTTCCATTGTATTTGGGACTTTTTGACAACAGGTAGAAAACAGCGATTGTAGTTAAGGCATAAGATCTCGTAGACCTCCGTCTCTCATATGGAGCGCGGGAAGATGTTTTAGGGTTGGGTGCAATAGAGGCGATTTACTCTAAGTGAAAATAGCATATTTTCTTAGCGATAGATGCTATTTACACTAAGTGAAAATCATCTCAGGTTACTTATGTAACCATGGTTCCCTGAGTAGGGAACGAGACACTGCGTCCTCTAGGGGTCGCTATGAATTAATTATAACTAGTTATTATTAATTATTCATATTTCCCCTTTGAGCTGATTCGCTACAGAATGGTGGAGGACGCGAGGCATGATAAAACAAAGGTTATGAGCTTAAAAAACTGTCAACCTAAAAGTGTGTGCTTGATAGTCCAGGTTAGAATAGGGCATGACTTGAGATACGCTGTTATGTCCTTATTTGCTGGCTTGTTTAAATGCAGATAAAGTAGGGGCTTGAATTGGTACCTCTATTATGATTGAAAGAGTCTTTCCCTATTTGCTGGCTTGTTTAAATTAAGATAAAGTAGGGGCTTGAATTGGTAACAATATTATGATTGAAAGAGTCTTTATGTATTTCATGTTTAAGGGTATCAGTGTAAGGTTAATCTGATTTTAGCGAAGAAACCCTAATTTCAGTATTAAGGCATAAATCTGTTCTGACAAAACATAAGTCTGAATCTCAGCTCAGCGGCATTTTAGTGAAGAAATCACAAAATTGCAGTATTGTTTAAACTGTTTCTGACGAAGAAATCTCAGTACAGTGTTATATAAAGGTCGATTTGAGTGATGCTCCTCTTTCTACAGCATAAAGGCCTTATAGATTATAATTAGATCGATGCAATTCATCTACACTTTGACTGTATGTATTCAAGCCTAGCAACCTGGTGGTCATTACACAAAGGTGTAATACTGTACTTCATTATTCATGTGTGAGGCACACATAACTACATATATGTTTAAACTGGCTTTAACTTACAGTAAACCTGTTTTGTTATTCTTTAAACAAGTGCAAGAAGTATATTGTTAAATTAGAGAAGCACTCACAAGTGCTTATTTAATGCAAAACTGTGGGCAACTTCTTTAAAATAGGCAGACACTAAACTGCTTTAATTGCACTGGCATGCATTGGTTACCATGCCGACGACTTGTCACAGGAAGCGCTAACTCCACAGAGCACATGCGTCACCTGGGGGGGTCGAAACAAGATGGCGACCGAAGCAGACGTATGTTGAAACGCTCTGTAGGGTTTTGTTTCTATCCTCTTTGAAAAACATCTTGTCTTCTATTTTTTTAAGAAAGCAATCTTGAAACAATTTCGTAATACTGTCAAATAATTTTTAATTTCATTCTGTAAGAAGCATTAAAGGTAAGCTGTGATCTAGACAGCCGTAACGGCCTTGCTAACAAGCTAACGATGAGTGCCAAAGACAAACGAAAGAAAGTGATTTGTCAACCTGGAAGAACGAATCGCTGATGCTGAATGTTGCAAAAGACGCTGGTGCCTACGCCTCTATGGTCTGTCTGAACAACCAAACGAAGACATGAAAGCGAAAGTTCTTGAAATTTGCAACGTCGTTTCTCCACAGTCTTGCCGGAAAGGATTTGATGTCATTGACATTGCTCACAGGCTTGTCAAACCGCAGACGCGCAGGATTCGTGCCGTCATTATTCTGTTCGCGTTGCGATCTGTGCGATATGCCGTATGGAGGAATGTCGTGCCGTCATTATTCTGTTCACGTTGCGATCTGTGCGAGATGCCGTATGGAGGAATGCCAAAAACAGCGAATTTCTGAAGCAACGTAAGCTTCGCGGAGGATCTGACCAAAGAAGAAAAGGACAAACGATCGCTTCTGTGGCCACATGTGAAGAAAGCGCGTGAAGACAACAAGAAAGCCTACTATATCGGATCCAAGGCTTTCATTGAAGGTATAGAGATCAAGCTTAATGCGGAAGGCCAGAAGATAAACTGAACAATGCGGTTGAACTGATCTGCAAACCCCTTAGAGGCATGCCTACAAACAAATAACTTTATTTCATTTTGTTCAAATTTAAGTCAACAAAGTTTTTTCTGTTATCGCTGTTGTTCGTAACCTATGTTCATAATATGTATATTGACCTCATATTGTAGGCTAGTTATAATTTATTGAACCTGTTTCAACAGTTACAATGTTAAATCTGTTCTGCTACTTTAACATGAGGATAGA
>NW_015554663.1:0-151 GCF_001515605.1 Sinocyclocheilus anshuiensis
TTTCCCAGACTTGGTCTGAATAATTTTTGGTCCCAAATTTGTATTGATTTACTGGTAGTCCACTATGTGAAGAATTTTTGGGTATAATTTGTCACAGTTTACTTTATTTTGCTATCCTCACTTACATAAATGAACTATAGTGTCCTGCACC
>NW_015554663.1:362-924 GCF_001515605.1 Sinocyclocheilus anshuiensis
TCTTTCATTTAATAGCATTAGAGCTGCTCCATTGCAGCGGCTTAGTACTGTAATCACGCACTTTGCTGTAATAATGCTGGGAACCACTCGTTATAAATCTCCTAACTGTGATATTTTATTTATTTTCAGAAATAGAAGTCGTGTTTTTTTTTTCTCATCTGAAACGTGCTGCGATTTATATTCCAAAAGCCACTCATATAATGCAGAAACACTCAAGCAAGCAAAAAACGTGCAACGCGTGCACGTATTTGTACTGGTGCAGAATGAGAGGGACAAACAAAACACGCGCACGTATTTGTACTGATGCACAATGAGAGAACAGTAGTACAGCCTAGCGCATTTCACACAGGCTGCTAGATTCACTTTCGCCAGAAAGTCGTATATGCCTAAGGTTGAGAATAAATGATGTTTATAGTGAATGCCCCATAAATGGTCTTATTTTTACGGTTTAGCTTTTAATCCAAATGATGCATGTGCTAAGTGAGTGAACATCAAAGCTCACACAACAGAAGTGCGTGCGCTCTCTCTCTCTCTCCCTCCCTACCGTTAAGTAACTTGTGCA
>NW_015554664.1:0-558 GCF_001515605.1 Sinocyclocheilus anshuiensis
ACACTCCAAAGAGAAAGGAAAACTTGAAATCGCATCATATGAACCTTTAACTGACATCTCTACTCTACAGTAGACCTTAATTTGATAGGGAATAAATCTGTCAAAAGGAGGAGACGAGAAAGCAATCTTTCCACAGCTCTACTGCCCCACTTCTGTGTCTGCTTTTGCCTTTTATGACATTATGTCTTGTAAGGGGCAAAATATTGAGGCCCCTTTATCCAGTTTGGATGTGTTTCATTCTAATTGGTCAAGGACCCTAATTCATTTTATGACTAGTAGCTTATGATTCCATTACAATGTTGAAATTCAGACAAGTAATGAGTTTACATTTACATTATTATATGAAATCACCTACTAAAGTCAGCCATTGAATACTATGGGCCTAAAAAAATGCGTAATTTTCTTTCAGGTATACCTTTTTTATTATACAGATGTAATATTTTCTTCATTCTATTTTTTTGTATTTATTTATTTTCATTTAACTAACACATATAGATGTACTTCATTCAATTCATTTTTATTTATTTATTTTCATTTAACTAACACACCTCTAAGAAT
>NW_015554665.1:0-389 GCF_001515605.1 Sinocyclocheilus anshuiensis
CCTCCTGGCCTACGATGATCTGAAGCGGGCCATCCTTCAGCGAGTTGGCCGTACCCCCAAGCAATATCGACAATGCTTCCGATCAAGGGAGCTGGGGGACAGCGGCCGACCATTCGTGATGGCCCAACAGCTCCGGGACGCGTGCCGCAAGTGGCTGCTGGCAGAGGAACGCGACGTCGAGGGAGTGGTCGAGCTGGTGGTGCTGGAGCAGTTCGTCGCTCGGCTACCACGGGGGATGGCCGAGTGGGTCCAGTGCCACCGCCCGACATCGCTGCCGCAGGCCATCCAGCTGGCTGAAGACCATCTGGTGGCGTGCCCGGGGGTTGGCGAGCCCCCTTTTAATCTCTGTCTCCTCCCCCCCTTCCCTTCCGTCTGTCTCTCGCTCTCCC
>NW_015554665.1:899-1266 GCF_001515605.1 Sinocyclocheilus anshuiensis
GCCGGATGCAACAAAGGGCGTTGGATACGAGCCGCAAGGTTAGGGTGAGGTGTGTGCACGGGGATGTGGTGGATTACCCGTTAGTGGCTGTTAGTATTCAGTTTCGGGGGAAAACGCATAGAATGAAGGTGGCGGTTAATTCCCACCTTAGGCATCCGCTGATTTTGGGGACAGATTGGCCAGCTTTTACACAATTATTGGGGATTTTGTGTGCGGATGCCTCTTGGGAAATGGGGCGGGGAAATGGGGAAGCGGTGGCTCAGGCGGGAGATGCTGTTTCGGGACCGCCACATGCTGTCTCAGAGGAAACGAGAGCGAGGGTGGAGCCTATTTCCCCCGAGCTGGATGACTTTCCGCTGGAGCAGTC
>NW_015554666.1:0-141 GCF_001515605.1 Sinocyclocheilus anshuiensis
ACATTGACAACACAATAGGGAAAAAGTGTCTCAGAGAGAAAAAAAAAATGTAGGTTGTACAAAATTAGCCTATTAGCTATTTTTATTCATCTTGTCAAAATACTAAATTCGTTTGACATTTTTCTGTTAACACAGTAGGAA
>NW_015554666.1:1448-1604 GCF_001515605.1 Sinocyclocheilus anshuiensis
GTGGCCTTCAGCTCATCTGCATTTTTTGGTCTCTTGTTTCTCATTTTCCTCTTGACAATACCCCATAGATTCTCTATGCACACCAACACCATGGTCATTTAACCAACTTTTGTGCTTTTGGCAGTGTGGGCAGG
This sequence comes from Sinocyclocheilus anshuiensis, assembly GCF_001515605.1. Classification (NCBI taxonomy): domain Eukaryota; kingdom Metazoa; phylum Chordata; class Actinopteri; order Cypriniformes; family Cyprinidae; genus Sinocyclocheilus; species Sinocyclocheilus anshuiensis. Next base: position 1,583 of record NW_015554666.1, read on the forward strand.
TGCCAAATCCTGCTTGAAAATG
>NW_015554667.1:0-107 GCF_001515605.1 Sinocyclocheilus anshuiensis
AGATTTATACATCATCTTAAAGCTGAATAAATAAGCTTTCCATTGGTGTATGTTTGTTAGGATATGACAATATTTGGCTGAGATACAGCTATTTGAAAATAGGAATC
>NW_015554667.1:163-1284 GCF_001515605.1 Sinocyclocheilus anshuiensis
ACAGCTATTTGAAAATAGGAATCTGAGGGTGCAAAAAAATCAAAATATTGAGAAAATCGCCTTTAAGGTTGTCCAAATGAAGTCCTTAGCAACGCATATTACTAATCAAAAAAACAAGTTTTGATATATTTACAGTAGGAAATTTACAAAATATCTTCATGGAACATGATCTTTCCATAATATCCTAATGATTTTCGGCATAAAAAATGTATAATTTTGACCCATACAATGTATTGTTGGCTATTGCTACAAATATAGGCTACCCCTTGAGACGTATGACTGGTTTTATGGTCCAGGGTCACATATATACAAAACACATCAAACCAACAGATCTCTGATCTCTTTAACAAAGCTTCATTTGCTTTGGTCTTAGCAAGCAACATGGATGGACCATACAGACACTTAATTTTACAGTTCGATCAATATCTTCTACTTTCATTCATTATCTCATACCTTACCAAATTGCCTGAGTTGTACTGAACTAATATCGATGGCTAGATTCACACGGTCAGCGTTTACGACTGACAACCCTATCTAACAGGTGTGACTCTCAAACTGTCCCATTCACAGAGTATTCAGGTCGCTACTCTATGAACTGTACGTTATCCGCGAATATCACTTGTAACCATAGTGACAGTGACTAAAGTAAATTTGGTAAAAAGATGACAATGTCGATAAAATGGAAAAGTCGCGGTTCACTCACGAAAAGACTCGCGTGTTCATCAAAGTGGTATTTAATCAAACAAAACTGACGGTAACTTCGCTTTAGATTTTCTCAGTTAATAAGCCAATAGATAATAGAAAACAAATGCACTCAATGTGTCATTAATGTGAGATGTGGACCATGATCAAGCCCACAGTAATATCCTAGTTTTGGTCTAGTAGAAATGAACTAATAAACCATGTAAACATAACTTACCGACCAGACGCCAAAAACACAAGCAACAAAAAACAAAAGAGTTCAGCATTTTCCTCAGAAGTTCAGCGGTCTGAAATTAGTTCGCTGAAGACGTTTTCAAAGATTATCTGAGATTGTTGTCGTCTGTAGTAGCCTACAGTATTGGGAAATACTCCAATCTGAGTAGGGGCGTGTAAAAGAGATTACTTTTGTGTTGAGCCAA
>NW_015554668.1:0-251 GCF_001515605.1 Sinocyclocheilus anshuiensis
ATAATGCACACCCAAGGTGATTTTGGACCCATAAAAACTATTGCTGCAAATATGTTAGAAAAATGATTTTTCTTTGAAGATAGAAACTGCCACTAATACAAAAGCAAAAAATAATAAACTAATGTAATAAAACATTCTCAAGCTTACTAAAGGCAAGTAAACACTCCAAGTATTACGTACAAGCTAAATGATAAATACATATATTACTCAAAAATACAAATCAAATAGTTTTTTTTTTTTCAGATAATAGC
>NW_015554668.1:341-548 GCF_001515605.1 Sinocyclocheilus anshuiensis
TTACTACAGACATTTCATGAAGTAATAAATGTAAAAATAATCTTCAATGTATACATTAAATATAGATGATTCTTATTAAAGTTAATAAATGATTCAGTCAAGAGCAGTGATGTTCTCCTTTTCCTTTGTTTGATTAACATTTATGACGCAGTCGGCGGCTGCAGGTTTACGCTGTTGCTTTAAGATCTGACGCATAAACTAAATATT
>NW_015554668.1:1093-1183 GCF_001515605.1 Sinocyclocheilus anshuiensis
AAACCCATCTGCTTTCAAGTACTGGACAAGACTTAAAAGCACATACAAATACTGAATATCACTTTCGTGATAATGCATTGAGTCAGTGAC
>NW_015554669.1:0-1225 GCF_001515605.1 Sinocyclocheilus anshuiensis
ACTCAGGGAACCATGGTTACATAAGTAACCTGAGACGTTTTGTACGTTTAAATGCTGAAAATACATAAGTATTGTACGTTTTAGTGCCTGTAAAAACGTAAGTAAATGTACGTTTTATAGAACCACATTTTACATAAAATACATACGAATTATCATCAGATCACGTTGTATCTGATGGATCAGCGTAAGATGCGCGGTTCTTTCTCTTTTTATTTTATTTAACTTTGTATCAGTAACAAACTCTATCTTTTTAAAAGTGCAACATAGATTTTGACATCTGCCGTATGCTGTTGTTTTACTGTTTTCAATTTTCATGAGGGGCTCATCAATCAAATTTTGACATATAGTGTACGGGACTCTCTCTTACAGTGTTCTGATTAAGCAATATTTAAAAAGACTAACTTACCAATTGAGGCAAGAACCAACAGTAGCCAGTGTAGGTACATGGTGAAGAGTGCAAAATCCTCCAAGTGTCGGAGATGCTTCTGTAGGATGAGATAGCTCAAGCTTTAGCCTTCTGCTCACAAAAAACCCTGCAACTAACATACAATTTCGTTTTCTGCACTCTATACCCTACAAAGGACACGTTTGTATATGTACTGCCGTGTTTGTGCCATTTATTTGAACAGTTTATTTTTGTTCAATATTAAATATTTAATGAGTCCACATCAGTTGCTTGTTACATTAAAAGGTGTCCCACATCAGTTATATTAAAATACGCTGTTTACCTTTAAAAAGACCAAGCTGTTTGTTTCATCTTTTTTTCTTTTTTTTTTGTAAATCTTTATGGTTTTTGTACAAAATCCTTTATGGTTTTGTAAACCAGCTTTATTGTTTTGTAAAGAGTTTTCAGATATGCAGGCACTTCAAGTTCATGGTATATGTACTGAATTCTTCCCAGGCATTGCTGTTGATTTAACTGGGTTATACTGTTTAAGAATAAAGCAGAAAGTTTAGATCAAAGTCCCTTTGTGTCCACAATACATTGTGTGCAAAAGCTTGAACTTTCATGTTCATATTCTTGTCATTTCACAATTATGCCATCATTAATAACACACTGTTTATCAGTATTCCAAAGGACCAAGTCACCACTTTAGTTGAGGGGCCACAAACATGATGAAGTCATGAGAAGCTAATGCTTAGTTAATGATGACTACTGTATTTGGATGTTAACAGAATGCACGTGATATGTGCTGTGATTGGCCAATGTTGGGGTCTGGTCACC
>NW_015554670.1:0-122 GCF_001515605.1 Sinocyclocheilus anshuiensis
ACAGCAGCTACGCTAATTATGTCTCTATTTGTTTCTCTTGTTTTTTGCCACGGGATTGACATCCCTATAACTAGGATTTACACAAGCTTCAGTCTGGATCCAGAACACCTGAGAAGAGATGA
>NW_015554670.1:194-2156 GCF_001515605.1 Sinocyclocheilus anshuiensis
TCAGATGATGCCAACCCTGAAACAACATACAGAACTACCACATTTTGCTATAAGTTTGATTGCATCATATAATAATTGCTGTTAATAGTGTTCATCGTCTGTCTGATTAAGTCTTTAATTGATTTTTCCGTACATTTCTGCCATATGTACTTTAACTGACAGTCACCACTGATAAGCTACCACTAAATATTGTAGAAACCTAATTTGCTGTAAAGTTGCTTTGCAATGATTTGTATCGTGAAAAGCGCTGTACAAATAAACTTGACTTGACTTGACTTCTTGTGGAGCTGCCTTGCCTGGTCCACAGCTCTTGTCAGGTTGCTAAGCTTCCCAAAGCCTCCCTAACGAGTCGCCCTTTAGGGAGCTGGCCTCTTACTTGAGAGTTTTGGAGTAGGCTGCTCCCTTTAGGTGGCATTAGGTTGAGATTAGTAGTGATCCCCTCTTTTTCAGTTTTATATCCCCCTAAGTGACAGGCTATGTATGTATACCCAGACACCTGGCTATATCCCCTTGAAGGTATCATATTTAGATGTGATTCCAAGCCTTGAGCTCTGGCTTGGCCCCTAATGGATAAGTTCATTTGTGGCATGCAGATCGGGTATTTTGGCCAAAGAGAAGAGTATCACTGACAGCCACTGATCCATCCGAGGGGTGACTTCAATGGTTTCTTGTGGAGTGGTTTCTTAGTGCTTGCCACTGATCCATCCGAGGGGTGACTTCAATGGTTTCATGTGGAGTTGTTTCTTAGTGCTTGCCTCTGTGATAATATGGCATGCATCCCCCTCAGCATGGCAGATTTGGTATTCCATTCCCCATAGTGACTTTTAGAGGATGTAGTGCGAGTTCCCTCAAGAGGGAATGTCTCAGGTTGCGCATGTAACCATGGTTCCCTGAGGGAACAAGACACTGCATCCCTGTGCAATGCCTCTGGGACACCTGCTTCTTCTCCTTCAGACGAAGAAGTGGATATTGTGTTCTCCTGGCCCCCTTAGCTATGTTCCCCCATAGTGACTTCTAGAGGACGCAGTGTCTCATTGGGATACTGGGATTGTCACTTTAGTCTTTTTAGGGCAAGGTTTACCAAATTCATATTTGTGTAACCAAAAGGTGATATTGAGATATTTGTGATTTTGTTAATTTACTTAAAATGCATGCCGTATCAAAATAGGGCTGTCAAAAAAAAATCGAATTTCGAATGCAAAAACATTGCATTTGAATTTAAGGTCTGCATCAGCCATCAGGCAGCCTGATCAGTGGTGCACGAAATGCGATGACGATGTATGTGTCATTGATTGCATTTGAATGCTTTTGTTAGCCTATCCAGTTGAACCCACTAGATGTGGCGCTGCTACGTTGTTCATTCAAAATATTGCGGAAAAAGAGAAGATCAATGCGGAGAAGATGTTGTTTACGTCAAAACTGAAACCAAGCCATTCACACAGAATGCATATTTATCGCATTTTCTAGAGGGACATCTATCACCGTTGCACTCGCGTCTCGCACAAGAGAGCGGCATGTTTAGAAAGCCATGTAAAATTAATGTAAATTCCAACTTTTAAAAAACATGTCTCAAGACTTTATGGCGGTTTTCCCCCATCCCACTGTATCTCATGTTTTTAAATAAAGAAAGTATCCTACTCTTTGTAATTGGTTTTCGGTCCTTTGAATTAAACTATACATACATGCATGGTGCCGTTTTTTTATAATTGTTTAAGCAACTTTATTAATTATATGGTTTATAAACATTCTTTTAAACATTATGCACTTTTTTTCAAAGATAGTTGTGTTATTTTATTACGCTTTGAAGAAACGTACATAATATTTTGCTCGATGTGCCCTCTTGTGGCCTCAGGAGAGAAGCCAAAAGCTTTTTTCTGAAACTGAAACTATGCCTTTTAAATTCGAATTCGAAGTTTGATATTTAAGTAGAAAATTCAAATGTAGTTTTTCAGTCATTTTGAC
>NW_015554671.1:0-154 GCF_001515605.1 Sinocyclocheilus anshuiensis
AGCACTAAGTACCAACTTTACCATTTTCATGGTGAGTTGCCCCTGTCCGTGACTTTATCCCCTATGGCCAAAGGCCTAGGCTACATAGCCAACTTACCTGTTAGGGCCAGACTCCTGGGCCCGGGGTAGAGCTCAAGGCTTGGAATCATAATGG
>NW_015554671.1:318-509 GCF_001515605.1 Sinocyclocheilus anshuiensis
CTTGCAAGTGTGTCACAATAGAGACACACCGGTTGAGTGGAGCCCAAGGTACCGGGGTCTAACCAACTCAGAGAAAAGGAACGAAGCTATAACGCGTAACCCTTACCGTACAGGATTTCAGAAAGTGTGCAAAGTCTAAGCGTGCCAACTTACCACAATGTGGATTTTAGAAAGTGCACAAAGCCTTCACG
>NW_015554672.1:0-520 GCF_001515605.1 Sinocyclocheilus anshuiensis
GCATCCAGTGTGGAGGACCCACCATTGGTGGCTGCACGCGCAGCCAGTATCCCCAAACCCACTCTCTCTAGCCCTCCTGTTCCTGAACCTATTCCCCCGTCTGTAGCGCTTCCCATAATGGGGATCGCTTTATGGAGTGTATGGGCTGCATACACCACCACTGAGACTCTTGAAACAGCGGCGCCTACTATGATGTTTCCAGAGGTGGCGGCTGATGCTGCAGAACCTCCCAAGGTAGTGGAGTTCGCTGCTGTTTCCCCAGAGGCGATGGCGCCCGCTGCAGCTTCTCCAGAGGTGGCGGCGTGTGCTGCAGAAACTCCCGAAGGCGTGTCCTGTCATTATAAAACTCTCCTTTCACTTGGCAACTGTGGAGCCGGACAACCTCCCACCAGTCCTTGTTTTGGATTCTCACCAACAGGCAACCCGTTTTGGGCGCGTGGAGGGGCATTTTTACTGCGTGATAAGCGTGGAGGGGCATTTTTACTCTGTCATGAATCCGGTTCATGAACTTCCGTCTGCT
>NW_015554673.1:0-651 GCF_001515605.1 Sinocyclocheilus anshuiensis
AGGCAGTGAATTCATGGACGGCCTTCTTAGTCATGACAGGGTAGCCAGTGAGTTCATGAACGGCTTCCTTGGCCGTGGCAGGACAGCCAGTGAGTTCATGAACGGCCTCCATGGCTGTAACAGGACAGGCAGTGAATTCATGGACGGCCTTCTTAGTCATGACAGGGCAGACTGTGAGTTTGTGATCGGCCTCCATGGCTGTGAAAGGACAGACAGTGAGTTCATGAACGTCCTCCGTGGCCGTGACATGGCAGACAGTGAGTTCGTGAACGGCCTCCGTGGCCGTGACGAGACAGTCTGTGATTTCATGAACGGCCTCTGTGGCCGTGACAGGGCAGGCAATGAGTTCGGAAGCGGACGCCACCCCCTCAGGAGGTTCTGCAGCGGATTCATGCACCCTTGGAGCAGACTCGTGGATCGGAGAGGCCTCGGAGACAGACTCATAGGCAGGAGAGGCCACTGGGGCAGGTTCATGGACAGGAAAGGCCCTTGGTGCAGACTCATGGATAGGAAAGGCCTCAGGGACAGACTCATAGGCAGGAGAGGCCACTGGGGCAGATTCATGGACAGGAGAGACCTCAGGAGCAGACTCGTGGACAGGAGAGGCCTCAGGAGCACAGTGTGCAGCCCACACGCTCAAAATGGCGACTG
>NW_015554673.1:847-988 GCF_001515605.1 Sinocyclocheilus anshuiensis
CTCAGGCGTGGCGGCCATCTTGGCCGGGGACTCAGGCTTAACGTGAGCAGACTCTGAAATGGCAGCCATGTCGTGACGAGACTCTGGAAGATCATCCATGTCGTGACGAGACTCTTGAAGGGTGGCCATTTTGTGAAGAAT
>NW_015554674.1:0-607 GCF_001515605.1 Sinocyclocheilus anshuiensis
GCAAAGCTGTCACAGGAGAGGATCTAAACGCTCCACAACATATTCCAAGGGCTTGGTTTTGAATCACCTCTATCTTAGTTAATAATGAGGTTGATGCTGAGCCATATACTATTCTACAATAATCAATTGCTGACCTAATTAATGCACTGTATACCCTTTTAAGAGAACGTCTAGTAGCTCCCCAATCTACTCCTGCCAAGCACCTCAGCACATTGACTCCTTTCTTACATTTATCAACTAACTTCTGAATATGTGACCCAAATGTTAATTTGGAATCCATCCATACTCCCAGATACCTTATTAGTGATACTTGCTCTAATGTTTGTTTATACAACTTTAATTTAACTTCAGGAGTTTTCTTCTTCTTTGAAAAACATATTACCTGGGTTTTTTCAACTGAAAGACGAAAACCCCATTGATTAGCCCAATTTTCAACAACATCTATAGCCTCCTGCATTTTTTGCCCTACAGAAGGCCTTTGTTAAATTAGGACATTTAAATGGCTTTCATAAATGTGCCATACGCAAACCTGTACTCAAGGCTGATTGCAGGGCTGAAAATAATTACTGGTGTGCATCTTGAGACAAAACAATGGCACTGACATATT
>NW_015554675.1:0-110 GCF_001515605.1 Sinocyclocheilus anshuiensis
TTAACGTTATATTCATTGCATACATATACTTTGTAGTAGACATCCCTAACTCCATTCTGCTGTCAGTTGTTCTGTTGTCGGTGTTTCTTTGTCTGAATATGGCGCTTATC
>NW_015554675.1:348-486 GCF_001515605.1 Sinocyclocheilus anshuiensis
CTGCTGCTGCAAATATAACATACATGAAATAACCCCCCACAAAGCAGGAGACATAGAATGGACCGTACAAGCCAAAACCAGAACAAAACACCGCCCAACAAGCAGATCTATCGCCAAGACATATGTACTGCTGCTGCT
>NW_015554676.1:0-309 GCF_001515605.1 Sinocyclocheilus anshuiensis
AGGCCGGTATAACTGAAATGTTCTACAAATGGAAAAGATGGCTCTGCCATAGCATTTCAGTCTTTTTTTTTTATTTGTTTTTTATAATGTATTAAAATGTACTTGAGTATGTTTGTAGTAATACAAATATACTATAAACATACTTGTATTTCAAGTGCATTTTTAATACATTTAATAGTATGTTTTGTTTTGTTTTGTTTTTCACCAAAGTATATATGCTGCTGTCCTTTTTTAGTGTACTTTATGAATATTTGTAATGTACACAACAATATATAATACATTAAAGTTTTCTAGATATCAAAGTGTGTA
>NW_015554676.1:570-1213 GCF_001515605.1 Sinocyclocheilus anshuiensis
AATATACTTAAAGTTGTTCCAATTTAACACAATTTCAATATATTAACTATATTACAAATAGATTAAAATCAAACTTAAACATATCTTGAAATACACTTAATATACTTAAAGTTGTTTCAAAATAATACATTTAATATGCACTTAGTATAGTATAATTTAAATATAGTATGTATGTCTGAAAAAGCACAATTTAAATATATTTATTTTTCACCTGGGTTAACAGCAACATTTATTTGAATTTATCAGCATTTATTTGATCACAAAAACAGTAAAAGCAGTAATATTGCTGAATATTATTACAATTTAAAATAACTTTTCTATTGTAATACATTTTAAAATGTCATTTATTCCTGTGATGGCAAAGCTGAATTTTCAGCATAATTACTCCAGTCTTCAGTGTCACTTCAGAAATCATTCTAATATGCTGCGTTACTGCTCAAGAAACATTACTTATTGCTATCAATGTTGAAAACATATGTTGATTTTTAAACTCCAGTCTTCAGTTTCACATAATTCTTCAGAAATCATTCTAATATGCTGATTTGGTGCTCAGAAATAATTACTTATTATTATCATCAATAATTTGTCATTATCAATAATACCATTGCTATGCTGATGACACACAGCTCTATCTCTCATTTCA
>NW_015554677.1:0-201 GCF_001515605.1 Sinocyclocheilus anshuiensis
CAATTATGTCAAGTCGTCCAGGTCCTGAAGCTGCAAAGCAGCCCCGGACCATTACACTACCAGCACCATGTTTGACTGTTGGTATGACGTTCTTTTTATGAAATGCTGTGCTGGTTTTATGCCAGATGTAACGGGACACACACCTTGCAAAAAGTTCAACTTTTGTCGCATCAGTCCACAGAATATTTGACAAAGACGTGG
>NW_015554677.1:335-582 GCF_001515605.1 Sinocyclocheilus anshuiensis
GGGATGCCGTTTTTGCCCAGTCTCTTTCTTATTGTTGAATCATGAACACTGACCTTATTTGAGGCAAGTGAGGCCTGCAGTTCTTTAGATGTTGTTCTGGGTTCTTTTATGACCTAAAGGATGAGTCGCTGTTGTGCTCTTGGAGTAATTTTGGTAGGCCGGCCACTCCTGGGAAGATTTACCACTGTTCCAAGTTTTCTCCATTTGTGGATAATGACTCTGACCATGGTTCGCTGGAGTCCCAAAG
>NW_015554678.1:0-799 GCF_001515605.1 Sinocyclocheilus anshuiensis
TTCTCAGATTTCAGCAAACGCAAGTACAAACAAATCTTACATCTGTTGAAATAGGTGCTGAACTAGTGAATTGAGTTAAGCAGTAAAGATAAGAAAATCTCTGCTTTGTGATTGTCCCAGGGTTGAATTTAAAACCACTCGTGGAAACGAGTTAGAACCAAGAAAACTTCATGCAACTCCGTTAACTCATTTCCTTGAATCTTTGTGTGTATGTGTATGTGTGTGTATGTGTATGTTTTAGCTTAGTTTTAATGTAATCTAGAATAGCCAATAAATTCGTTTTCATTTATAAAAAAGTATTGTCTGGTGTCGTGACATTTTAAAGTGAAACATTGCCAAGATCCTTGCTACCTAGCTCGTAGCTTACTTATCAAAGAACGTATTACCCGTGGCCAGGGAAATACAAAGATTCAAGTTGTTAAAATATACTGAGGTCAACGGCTCGCTGGACGACCGGTGATTTAAAGTGTAAAATATCAAATTGGAATTCAGCTTTAATCAGGTGGGCCTCAAATTTTCTTGTCTATTACCACCCACTGCTACTTATACCAACGACGGAAATAAGTGCAGTTAGAATAGCCAATTATGTGGTAGAGTGTTGCTATTTTGTGACTATATTGTATTGCAATAGGTAGCACTTTAATGTTAATGTTGAATTGAGACTAGTTAGCACATCATTTATAATTAAAATGGTTTAATGACAGTATTTTATTATGGTTACACTTGAATTAGCTACAAAATAGATGAAGGAAGCATGGTAAAGCATAGTTAATTGTACCCAGCATGTATGTAAAATGTT
>NW_015554679.1:0-2954 GCF_001515605.1 Sinocyclocheilus anshuiensis
CAAGATATAAATTCAGAATTGCAAGATATAAATTCAGAATTGCGAAATAAATTCAAAATTGCGATATATAAACTCAGAATTACAAGATATAAATTCAGAATTACAAGATATAAATTCAGAATTGCGATATAAATTCAAAATTGCGAGATATAAACTCAGAATTACAAGATATAAATTCAGAATTACAAGATATAAATTCAGAATTACAAGATATAAATTCAGAATTGCCAAATAAATTCAAAATTGCGAGATATAAACTCAGAATTACAAGATATAAATTCAGAATTGCAAGATATAAATTCAGAATTGCGATGTAAACAGAATTGCGAGAACGAAAGTCAGAATTGCGAGATATAAACTCAGAATTATGAGATATAAATTCAGAATTGCGATATAAATTCAAAATTGCGAGATATAAACTCAGAATTACAAGATATAAATTCAGAATTACAAGATATAAATTCAGAATTACAAGATATAAATTCAGAATTACAAGATATAAATTCAGAATTACAAGATATAAATTCAGAATTACAAGATATAAATTCAGAATTACAAGATATAAATTCAGAATTACAAGATATAAATTCAGAATTACAAGATATAAATTCAGAATTACAAGATATAAATTCAGAATTACAAGATATAAATTCAGAATTACAAGATATAAATTCAGAATTACAAGATATAAATTCAGAATTACAAGATATAAATTCAGAATTACAAGATATAAATTCAGAATTACAAGATATAAATTCAGAATTACAAGATATAAATTCAGAATTACAAGATATAAATTCAGAATTACAAGATATAAATTCAGAATTACAAGATATAAATTCAGAATTACAAGATATAAATTCAGAATTACAAGATATAAATTCAGAATTGCAAGATATAAATTCAGAATTGCGATATAAATTCAAAATTGCAAGATATAAACTCAGAATTGCGATATAAACTCGGAATTACAAGATATAAATTCAGAATTGCGATATAAATTCAAAATTGCAAGATATAAACTCAGAATTGCGATATAAACTCGGAATTACAAGATATAAATTCAGAATTGCGATATAAATTCAAAATTGCAAGATATAAACTCAGAATTGCGATATAAACTCGGAATTACAAGATATAAATTCAGAATTGCGATATAAATTCAAAATTGCAAGATATAAACTCAGAATTGCGATATAAACTCGGAATTACAAGATATAAATTCAGAATTGCGATATAAATTCAAAATTGCAAGATATAACCTCAGAATTACAAGATATCAATTCAGAATTACAAGATATAAATTCAGAATTGCGATGTAAACATAATTGCGAGAACGAAAGTCAGAATTGCGAGATATAAACTCAGAATTACAAGATATAAATTCAGAATTGCAAGATATAAATTCAGAATTGCGATGTAAACAGAATTACGAGAATGAAAGTCAGAATTGCGAGATATAAACTCAGAATTACAAGATATAAATTCAGAATTGCAAGATATAAATTCAGAATTGCGATGTAAACAGAATTACGAGAATGAAAGTCAGAATTGCGAGATATAAACTCAGAATTACAAGATATAAATTCAGAATTGCAAGATATAAATTCAGAATTGCGATGTAAACAGAATTACGAGAATGAAAGTCAGAATTGCGAGATATAAACTCAAAATTATGAGATATAAATTCAGAATTACAAGATATAAATTCAAAATTGCAAGATATAAACTCAGAATTGCGATGTAAACAGAATTGCGAGAACGAAAGTCAGAATTGCGAGATATAAACTCAGAATTATGAGATATAAATTCAGAATTGCGAGGTAAACAGAATTACGATTTAAACTCAGAATTACAAGATATAAATTCAGAATTGTGATATAAACTCAAAATTGCGATATATAAACTCAGAATTACGAGATATAAATTCAGAATTGCAATGTAAACAGAATTGCGAGAACGAAAGTCAGAATTGCGAGATAAACTCAGAATTACGAGATATAAACTCAGAATTACGATATAAACTCAGAATTGCGAGATATAAAGTCAGCATTGACTGTTACAACTGTTACCATGATATAAAATTACTTGTAAAATGGGATAATATACGCGTTTTGATGGGGTGAAACTGGTGTCTGTTATTGCCAAAAAAGACAAAGTTCATGAGACAGAACAGCAGCACATCTCATTTCAAAGCAACGAGACGAGTCGACCTCGAAGAGCACGGCAGCGCCTTTGTTCGTGTGGAGGACTGGAGATCGGTCTGAATAATGAGCGAGCTGTGTTTCAGCTGTGTCCCATTAACCTTCCCATCCATATGAGATCAAAGATGGCAACGGGAAGGGAGCATGGAGATCAGCTGTTGCACGGTTGTTGCACCATCGCTTGAGCCGACATGAGAGCGTTTTCTCACAGATGTTAAAATATGTATAAAGACGATTTCACAGACCTGCCGGGCAAATCGAACGCTGAGACGCAAAGAGAGGATACACATCACAGCCGAGTGAAGAAAGTCCACACAAAAATCAATGCAGAAAGGTTTTTTGCAGTTCGATGAGGCAAAAGAGGGAAATAAACGAAGGCCTTTGGAGTGGAAAATGCTCAGAGGTAAATCACCTTTTTAAAGACATTTCAGCCTCTCAGAAGGAACTTCTGACCTGAAGACTGTCTTGGAAACCAAATCCAACCAAAAGTGATTCTCTTTGGCTTTTTTCCAGAGCAGAATCCCTCGTCCTTGTTCCCGGCCTGTTATGACCTGGTTTTCCTCACAACCTTCTGTAATCTTTCTGTCCTCTGAGTGCTGCGAGAGAGAGAGACAGAAAGAAGATGTCAATAAGGTATCATGAAAGCAGCAGACATGAAGAGAAACTACAAAGAGCAAACGAAAAATCAAACTCATGCTTTTATGTTGGTTTTGTTTTCGAAAGCAGCACTTCTTCTTTTATATATATATA
>NW_015554680.1:0-374 GCF_001515605.1 Sinocyclocheilus anshuiensis
GCAGCAGAAATGATTCCGTTTGCACCATGGTCGTTATTTCCTGCTTTTTAAATCTGTGCTGTAGTGCTATAAAAAATTAGTCTCGCGTAGCCAGACATCCAGACTGACGGCTGAAGGTCTGGAATTCATGGCAGCTTTCTTTTTCAAACAACCAATCACAATTCGTTTCATTCAGCAGCACGTTTCGGGGCATGGAAATGTTGCCTCAATAACAGACCGGTGTGTAAAACTCTCGGACGTATTTGAAAGATTCTGTGCCGCAAACTTAAATATTTTACATAATTTGAGAATCCAGCGTTTAGTTGATCCTGATAAGCGCTCGTCATCACAGTTGTAAACACGACGGCTTTCTTCTTTCGTGAGGGGGTTTGGCG
>NW_015554680.1:1365-1601 GCF_001515605.1 Sinocyclocheilus anshuiensis
ATGACGACACACTTTATTCTCATTGGTTAGATTCTGTGATGACAAGCACGATGTGTGTTGCATGCTTATTCTAACAATTCTATTCCAATGCTCACAAATCTGTGTTTATATAACAGTAAAAGCATTTTTAGGTAGTCGCACTGTTATATTGAGTCAAGTTTCAAAAAACACTGATGAAAGCATATACACCCCCAATTAATTGGTATTTAAATAGCATATGTTAATGTTTAACTTAT
>NW_015554681.1:0-494 GCF_001515605.1 Sinocyclocheilus anshuiensis
CAGTCTGTCCTTGAAGTTTTTCTTGGAGAGAAGTGGCTTCTTTGCAGCCCTTCTTGACACCAGGTCGTTGTCCAAAAGTCTTGGCCTCACTGTGCGTGCAGATGCTCTCACACCAACCTGCTGCCATTCCTGAGCAAGCTTTGCACTGGTGGTGACATGATTCCGTAGCTGCCTCCTCAGGAGGAGACAGTAATGGCACTTGCTGGACACTCTGGGACGTCCTGAAGAATCACTGCAGTCGAATCTCTCTCCTTTAAGTTCTTGATGATCCGCTAAATGGTTCTTTCAGGCACAATATTCTTTGTAGCAATTTCCTTCTGAGGCCATTTTGATGCAAAGCGATGATGGCTGCACGTGTTTCTTTGGAGATAACCATTGCTAACAAGAACACAATGATTGGAAGCGCTTCATCACTCTTTTTATAGCAATCAGTCAGCTCTTACAATCTAATAGTGATTTCACCTGACTAGTACTCATTCACACTTTGTGCTGCT
>NW_015554682.1:0-274 GCF_001515605.1 Sinocyclocheilus anshuiensis
GTACAGGTATTTCATAAATCATCCCTTATTCCTATTAAACATAGTGTCTTAATTATTGTCCAACTTCCCCGACAAACCCCTTTGGCCTATAACCTAACAGAATCTTCAACTGAACAAAGTACACAGATTAGATACATTCATCTTTTTTAAAAAAGTAAAATAAAATATATTTATATCACACTATCTGATTTTTAACAAAATAATTGGATAGCATGCTTTTCGTCCTCTTGAAAAATTACACGCATGCGCAGTATCATCAGCTCATCGGTTCTAA
>NW_015554682.1:303-1184 GCF_001515605.1 Sinocyclocheilus anshuiensis
TCATCGGTTCTCAAATCGGACGTGTCCGAAAGAAACGGTTCTCGGTTCAGTGTACTGGTGATCCGAAAACCGATGCAGCCGGTTCTTGACTCGAGAACGAGAACCGCTCCAGCAGTGGGCATGTACGTTCGTTATCCGGCTGCTCTGCTCGTGTTCATCTTCAGTTCTCTCTTCACAGCAGTTCAGTCAGTGTACTGTTTGAGTAAATAAATTACTCCGGGATATTGGTTTATTTCAACTCAGAGGGAGTGTCAGCCACGTCAAAAAAGTGAATAACTTAAGTAATTTGTGGGTTAATGCTTACTGGAGACGCGAACCGTTTCAAACGATTCAGTCCGATTTGGAGAACTGGTTCAACCGGTTCACTAAGAAGAACCGGTTAAATCGAACGATTCGTTTGCGAACCGGACATCATTACTACACACGCACACACTCACTACACATGCGCAGTCACTACCCACGCACACACACTCACTACACATGCACACAATCACACACACACTCACTACACATGCACTCAATACACACGTGCACTCACTACCCACGCACACACACTCACTACACATGCACACAATCACACACAAACTCACTACACATGCACTCAATAAACACGTGCACTCACTAAACGCACACACACTCACTACACATGCACTCAATACACACGTGCACTCACTGAACACGCACACACTCACTACACATGCACACAATCACACACACACTCACTACACATGCGCACTCACTACCCACGCACACACACTCACTACACATGCACACAATCACACACTCACTACACATGCGCACTCACTGAACACGCACACACACTCACTACACATGCGCACTCACTACACATGCACTCAATACACACGTGCACTCACTAAACA
>NW_015554683.1:0-242 GCF_001515605.1 Sinocyclocheilus anshuiensis
TGTCGCTCAGCTTGAGGGTGGCGATGAGTGTGTGGCTTAAAGAGCTGGTGATCTTTGCTAATTCTTTGTGACTGTAAGTGTGCAATGTCATGTGTGGTTTGACACTGAGTGTGTAAGGGACAGGTGAGTGTAGTTCTCTGCGACTGTGATCCTCTGATGGGCGTGCTGCTAATTTGTAGTCTCTGTGGGGAAAATTAGTAAGCACACACAGGTAGCACAGCTAGAGAACGGAGGGAGGAAAG
>NW_015554683.1:366-669 GCF_001515605.1 Sinocyclocheilus anshuiensis
TTTTTTTTTTTTTTTTTTTAAGGGAAGAAAGTTAATGGTAAGATGAGAGTGAAAGATAAAACAACAAAATACCCTTTTCTGGTAGCAGAATGAGTATAATTAAATTCTCTTCTCTTTTTCATTTTGGTTAAGTTTGATTTAGAAGGATGCTTCCAAACCGGCGTTTGGAAATGGGGATTTCTAAATACCACAAACCATAGGACTGTGGTTGTTATTCAAATTCCTTCGGGTGAAGGGAAAATAATAACAATGACAGTATTGGTTTCTTAGCTGTTAAGATTGACACCGTTCACCAATTAGACC
>NW_015554683.1:687-844 GCF_001515605.1 Sinocyclocheilus anshuiensis
TGCTTGTTCAAATTTTGGCGGATGCCTGTCAGTCCTCTTAGCTGGGTAGGGTTTCGCAAGAGAGTGAAGGTAAAATGGAAGACAATTTTGAACCAATGTTCTCAAGTTTCGTAAATACCTGTTCAATTGCTAAAAATCTCTGCTTTATGATTTTCAC
>NW_015554684.1:0-155 GCF_001515605.1 Sinocyclocheilus anshuiensis
TAAGTAGTAATACTTACATTTTTCGAGTGTAAAATTAAGTCTTCTATGAAGGCAGAATGACGTCAATAAGATTTGCATACGCAGGGTTGTGGAAGTGTACATAAGACTGTAAGCGTAAATTAAAATTGCATGCGCAACAGAAGCTTTGTAAAGGC
>NW_015554684.1:475-1008 GCF_001515605.1 Sinocyclocheilus anshuiensis
ATCTGTATGTGTAAAAAAACAAACTGTTGCAAATGTCTAAATGACTTGCTGTGTATGTGGGGCAAAAAGTTCCCGAAATAAACCGCCATGTACAGCTCCGTCTTTCTTTTCTCTGCGTTTACAATTTTGGCACGATTCTCTCACTAACTGACGCTGTCTCTCATTTAGAAGGCTGCGCCCTCCGGAGGTCGCATTCGAAGGCTGCATACGTCATCGAGGCTGTCACATTTCAGAAAAGCAAGTAGGACGCTCCGAATGCGACCTTCGAATGCGACCTTCTTTCACATGAATTTGGAGGATGCATGAGGTGTATCCTTCGCTGCTACAGATAACCCACAATTCTTTGCGTCACCATAAACAACCATTGTTCATTTGAAAAATGCCGGCGCCGGCAGATGTACACACGAGCGCAGATGTGGTGTTTACAACTTACCTTAAATCGCCTCGGTAAAAACGGATAACAGCCTTCTAAATGAGACACAGCTAGTGTTTTGCAAGCGTGAGGGGGAGGGCGGGTCCACCTTCTTCTTGTA
>NW_015554685.1:0-483 GCF_001515605.1 Sinocyclocheilus anshuiensis
ATCTGTTTCTTTTGTCTTTTATCTATTTTTCTGGATAAAAATAGAGAAAATTCATAATATTATCATGGGTCATTAATTTCTCAGTCAAATCTTTGCCCGCATTCTCCACCAGATGTAATGACTTGATTACTTTTATTTTATTTTAGGGAATTAATTACTATTAATTCAGTCAGGGTTTGAAAGGAATCGAATCTTGAAAATTCGAAGTCCACCTGATTAAACCGATTTCAAATTTGTTATGTTACACTTTAAATCAAGGGTCGTCCAGCGAGCCGTGACCTCAGTATATTTTAACAAATTGACTATGTATTCTCCTGGCCACGGATAAATACGTTCTTTGATAATTTGTAAGCTCTTAGAGAGGTAACGTTGATCTTGGCAAAAGTTTTGACCTGGAAATTATGACACCAAACCAAATATTCTTTATAAATGAAACACGAGTTTTATTGGCTACTCTAGAATACATCAAAACTACGCTAAAAC
>NW_015554686.1:0-535 GCF_001515605.1 Sinocyclocheilus anshuiensis
GACGAGCGGCAGTAACGTTTGTAAGTTAACTTTTTATATTCGGCTCCATAAAACTAAACAGGGTTGAGAACCTGTTTAAGTATGTTCACCATGGTCCATTTATGTACATAGTAATAATAGAATAAACAACATAAAATCACATTTTGGTAAGATTTAAGTCGACATTTAATCGCTTTATATTTTGTATTTTTTTCACGTCATTACAATATTAAAGTAAGTCTTACATTTAAAGTGTAATTCGGTAATTAAAAGTCAAGAACTAACAATTCAGGCTCCAGTTATTTTCATTTTTCATTAACTAATAATGGCAGCTCTCTTCTCGCACCGTTGCCACGCGACAGGAGCATTAATCGGGAACACCTGCTGGCGCAATCAGGAAATTCTGCCCACGCGACAGGAGCATTAATCGGGAACACCTGCTGGCGCAATCAGGAGCGTCCTTCGAAGGCCCCGTCCTCCGAAGGATGTGGTCTTTGAATTGGGACACAGCTCACATGTATTCTAACACGATCATCAGACATAAAACAGTATCAAA
>NW_015554687.1:0-153 GCF_001515605.1 Sinocyclocheilus anshuiensis
GGCTGTCCCTGTCTCCCCGTGTCTTTACGAAAGTCGCGGAGGCAGATCTTGTTCCCCTCAGAGAACAGGGTGTTCGCGTTCTCAACTATCTAGACGATTGGCTTATACTAGCACAGTCTCAGGATCAGTTGTGCGAGCACAGGGACCTGGCGC
>NW_015554687.1:688-927 GCF_001515605.1 Sinocyclocheilus anshuiensis
AACCTTCACCCCGTGGTCAGATCTTGCGTTCCTCCGGGCAGGGGTGCCCCTAGAGCAGATCTCCAGGCATGCTGTGGTCTACACGGATGCCTCCACCACCGGGTGGGGTGCCACGTACAACGGGTATGCAGTCTCAGGGGTTTGGACGGACCCGCAGCTGCATTGGCACATCAGTTGCCTAGAGATGTTGGTAGTGCGCCTTGCCTTGAACCGTCTCAAAGGGCGCTTACGGGGCAAGC
>NW_015554688.1:0-332 GCF_001515605.1 Sinocyclocheilus anshuiensis
GACACTGCAAGCCCATCGAACGTGGCCCCCCAGCCGGTGGTAGAGACCAATCTACTGTGAACCATAGCATGCCTGGAGACCTGTTCCAGGGGCACTCCTGCCCGGAGAAACGCAAGGTCTGACCACGGGGTGAAGGTTTGGCAGCAGGCCGGTGTGGTTTGGACCCGGTGAGTGCCTCATTGCAACGCCCACCTCAGGACTCGGCCATGGAGCCAGTGTTGAAGTGGTCTCATATGAAGCAGTCCCAGCGGCATGACTGCCGCTGCAGCTACCATATGCCCCAGGAGCCTCTGGAACTGTTTCAGTGGGACCGCCGTCCTGCTCTTGAATAT
>NW_015554688.1:428-557 GCF_001515605.1 Sinocyclocheilus anshuiensis
AAATCCAACTCCATACCGAGAAAAGAGATCCTCTCCAAGGAGTTTGCACTTTTCCCAGTTGACCTGAAGGCCCAACCGGCTGACGTGCGAAAGCACCAAGTCCCTGTGTGCACACAACTGATCCTGAGA
>NW_015554689.1:0-1333 GCF_001515605.1 Sinocyclocheilus anshuiensis
GATGACTGGTGATCTTTTATATGTTAATGGCATTAATTAGGAGTCATTTACAAAGCAGAGAGCTGAAGCCATTCAGTTGCGCAGAAGTTCAAGATGATTTTCTGTACGTACGCTCATTCTATTATTCGCACATACGCATATCTGAGAGATGATCATAAGATCAAATTTAGGATGGTTTCAGCGCAACATTTTATAAACGAGGCCCCTGATGCTCACGTGCCCACTGTTGGTGCTTTCGGCGGTGGACAGGGGTCAGTATGGACACCCTGACTGGTCTGCGGCTATGCAGCTCCATACACAACAATCTGCAATGCATTGTTTATTCTGACACCTTTACATCAGAACCAGCATTAACTTCTTGAGCAATCTCTTGAGCAATTTGAGCTACAGTAGCTCGTCTGTTAGATCGGACCACACGGGCCAGCCTTTGCTCCCCAAGTGAGCCACCCATTACCCTGTCGCCTGTTCACCTCTGTCCCTTCCTTGGAGCACTTTTAAAAGATACTGACCACTGCAGACTGGGAACACCCCACAGGAGCTGCAGTTTTGGAGATGCTCTGACCCAGTCGTCTAGCCATCACAATTTGGCCCTTGTCAAACTCGCTCAAATCCTTACACTTGCCCATTTCTGTCAGGACCACTATCGTCATAGATGACGGGCAATTAGCATACAGTTTGGATTGGCGGTATGGTTCTGTTCTGGGAGTCTAGCATGGATAAGAGCAGGGAGAGCAGCAATAATCCTCCAGGGTAAACAGAACAGAACCAACATAAATACTGCAGATATCATTAAAGTACAATCATTTAATTAAACATTTTAGAAATTAGACTGATTCAAGGAGAATCAGAAGGCAGAATCCTGACTGAACAAGAGGAGGAGTCGGGGATGGAGGTGTGTAATTAGCTATTGAGCAATGCAAAAGCTGGCATACAGTTCTAATACAAATCATAAGAGCTAACATTTAGCTACAGAAATATATAGAAACTTTGGCAGTTGTGTGTGTTGATTCAGAGCTGCCGTCATCTCTTCACAGGTGTTGGGTGCTCTGAAATGAAATATTCAGATTTTACAGTTGATTCAGTGTTTGGAAAGTGAATTACCAACCGTTGGCCAGATCCGGATCCGAAAGTGAACTTTGACGTCACTCCTGTTTGTTGCTGCCGTGTGTTTTGAGTTTGAGCTCAGTCAATTCTTTATCATCTATTTTTTATCTTAAAATCAATTTTATACACCATCATTTTTCGTTTCTATAACGTGTGACTATATCCCCTATCGTATTCTACAACAAAAACAATCAGAGCGCCTTGTTATCACTAGTTCTATTTTGATTTC
>NW_015554689.1:2100-2335 GCF_001515605.1 Sinocyclocheilus anshuiensis
TGCTGTCCAATCTATAAAGACTGTGTCTGTTCCCCGAATAGTGAGGTCAAAATATAAATTTAATGCAGGATCTAGAAAAAATCTGATCATGATTAAACCAGAAAAATTTAAAAATAAATGAACAAAAACAAGTATAAAGAAAACAGCTGAAAGCATAAACTCAGATATAAGTGTACAGTCAAACTGCACCGTTTGCAGAGAAGCATTTCATTTCCTTAGCTTTTCAGAGCTTGGT
>NW_015554690.1:0-2838 GCF_001515605.1 Sinocyclocheilus anshuiensis
ATAAGTTTTAGTAATTTTGTTATTATTTCTATATGGCTTTATCTTTATTGTACTTGAACTTAAACTTCTTAATTTCTGTGAGTTGCCAAGGCAACATTCCTGATTTTAATTTTTCAAGTTTTTTAAGTTTAAGTTTTTCATCTAATATTTATGTTTTCTATTATTTCAGCTTTATTTAAACTACCAAAAAGATTTTAATAGTTTTAGTTTTAGTTAACTGTAACAACACTTGTCACTGCTTGTTTACATAAATTTGAACTCATTTCCAATGGTCACTTTCTCTCATGCCGCCTCAAATCGCCATCTTGTTGTGGAAGATCACTCTCAGTGTGCATTTTTATAACTAGCCTAAGCATTTGATGTAAGATGTTTCACTTTTCAGAAATGTAACTTTTTGTTGGTGCAAAAAACACTTTCCACCCAGAATGCTTAGTTTGTAGCATTGTAGATGATGTTTAGCAATCTGAGTCGTGCACCGCGGCACATTTGCATCAGAGCATTATTGCGTTTGTAAGTCGGGGGCGATAGCAACAGCTGCAGAGGAAAGCCGAGTCCACTAAATTACAACGATTGGAAGCTGGTGGCTAAATGGCTGGCTAGGTGATGGGAAAAAGCAGGTTTTTATGGAAAGCTGCCGTCATTAACAGAATCAGTCTGGCTCTTTTCAGACCTGCCGTCCTGCAGGATTGGTTTCTGCTTATGTGTGCTGACTGTGTCTGTCCTGTTGAAAGCTGCAGCTACAGTGCATTAACGCATCTTTTGCTCTTACTCTATATAGCGCTGGGGTGTGTATGTACCGTGTCTCTGTGAATCTGGCAGCGTGCTCGGTTCAGGGTGGAGGGGTGAGATTTAGGAGGGTTGACTGGCTCTCTCAGTGCTCGGACTCCGCCAGATGTGATGATTGAATCAGACACCCTGTCAAAGCTGATGCCAAGCCTGTGATGTCGTCCGGTCCTCGGGCAGCAGCCAGCTGCAGGTGTATCTCTGTGCACCTGGAGACCTCTGGGGTCACGTGAAGGGTAGAGAAGGATAGACGAGTGCAGAAAGAGGGATGAATTGGGATGTGCTAAAGAAAAATGAGAAGCCAAGGGGGGGTTAGGGGTATCTTAACCATGCTGGATCTGCCTTTTCTCTCTCTTACTTTCCTTTTCTCTGCCTTTCATCCATCACAAAGACATGACAGCAGAAAAGTCATTCTCCAAAGAGAGCAGAAAGCGGAAGATAATCCTTTTTTTCCTCGCTGCTGATAGACTGTGTTGAGGGCCTCTGGTCGCTGAGAAATTAGGTTAAAACTGTTGGGGGGAGAGCAGATAATTGCCCCTGTCTGTCACTGGGACCAGCCCCTCGCCAGTCACTCACACAGCCAATGACATTTGTTTCCCTTTTCTCCACCACAGTTTTGTGGTTTTTGTCAACTGAAGCTTCACAGTTTCCCCCAGACAATATTATAGATGGCATTACAGCCCTTCTGACCGACTAAAACACAACAGTACTCTGAAAATATTGTAGCTATTCCCATAGTGAAAATGTGTAGTGCAATATACTTGCCTTGGTAACATAAATGACATTTGGTGCCACAATTCACTGCAGTGCCCATGTTACACACAGTATTTGTGTATTTGATTGGTAGCACTTTACAGTAAAGTTTTAATAGTTAATGTTAGTTAATGCATTAATATTTAATAACAGAGAGCAATACACTATTTACAGTTTTTATTAATCTTTGTTCATGTTAGTTAATAATAATACAGTTCATTATAGTTCATGGTTGTTCAGGTACATTTAAATAATGCTACCAGGAACTTTGATTTTAATACTGTATTGGTAAATGCTGAAATTAACATGAACTAAGATGCTTAGACGTATTTTTATTATTAATGTTATTAACTAATGTTAGCAAATGAAATCTTATTGAACAATTCAATTCAATGAAGTGTTAATGTAATTAGCTTGATACCAGTGAAATTTTTGCAAAAAGTATGGACCTAGCCCTGTGTTTGCTAAAGCATTTATATACTTATACAGTGCTGCTTGAAAGTTTGTGAACCCTTTAGAATGTTATATATTTCTGCATAAATATGACCCAAAACATAATTAGATTTTCACACAAATCCTGAAAGTAGACAAAGAGAATCCAATCAAACAAAGGAGACAAAAATATATACTTTGTCATTTGTTTATTGAGAAAAATGATCCGGTGTTAAATATTTGTGAACGGCAAAAGTATGTGAATCTTTGCTTTCAGTATCTGGTGTGACCCCCTTTTGCAGCAATAACTGCAAGTGCTGATCAGTCCTGCACAATGGCTTGAAGGAATTTTAGCCCATTCCTCAGTACAGAACCACTTCAACTCTGTGATGTTGGTGGGTTTCCTCCTATGAACTGCTTGCTTCAGGTCCTTCCACAACATTTCAATTGGATTAAGGTCCGGAATTTGACTCAGCCATTCCAAAACATTAACTTTGTTCTACTTTAACCATTCTTTGGTAGAACGACTTGTGTGTGCTTTGGGTCGTTGTCTTGCTGCATTCTCGGACAGATGTCCTGACATTTTCCTTCAGAATTTGCTGGTATAATTCAGAATTCATTGTTCCATCAATGATGTCAAGCCGTCCTGGACCAGATGCAGCAAAACAGGCCCAAACCACGATACTACCACCACCATGTTTCACAGATGGGTTAAAGTTCTTATGCTGGAATGCAGTGTTTTCTTTCTCCAAACATAACGCTGCTCATTTAAACTAAAAAGTTCTATTTTGGTCTCATCCACAAAACATTTCTCCAGTATTCCTGTGGCTTGTCCACATGATCTTTAGCAAACTGCAGATGGGCAGCAAT
>NW_015554691.1:0-880 GCF_001515605.1 Sinocyclocheilus anshuiensis
CCTATTTGGATGGGATCTCCCTCCTTTCTGTGAGACGGGTAAATTGGTTTAGTTGGCTATCCGGATTTTAATCGTATATGTAACGTTTAGGTAATTTTTAACCCCTCTTCAGGAATAACTGCAGGCGAGAATAAACTTTTTTTTCATTTAAAGTTGGTTTTAGAATATTAGTTCAAGTCTATTTTTATTTATGTTTCGACAAATATATTCCCCACCTCTCCTCGTAATGTTGTTGTAGCACTTATGAAATAAACTAGCGGACTCATTACGGAGGCTGGGTGGATTCGCAATCCGAACGCGCTTTTTTCTAACAGTCGCGTCTCTGAAATCAAATCAAATCCTCCTCAGAGTGCTGAAGCTGAGGCCGGCCAGTTTGAAGAGGACTGAACACGGCAAGAACACTGTTTAAATATGCTTTATATGTACAGTTGCCAGTAACATTAAGGTTAATAAAGTAGTTGTTTGCTTTGTTGGCATTTTTAATTGTGAAATTAAACTATCTAATGTTATGCACTGAGGAAAACACAACGTCTCAAATGCATTAAACAGCACAGATATATTCGCTGTTTGCGATTGTGATATCAGGCCTATTTAGACGGGATTATTATTTTACTTCTTTTTGTGAGACGCGGTAGTCCGGAACGTATATGTAACGTTAGGTAATTTTTCACCCCTCTTCAGGAATAACTGCAGGCGATATTATGCTATATTTTTCATTTAATTTTGGTTCTGGAATATTAGCTCAAGTCTATTTTTGTTTATATTTTGACAAATATATTCCTCACCCCTTGTAATGTTGTTTCAGATAATTTATATTACATGAAAAAATACTAAGATACTGTGTTTGTGTGTGTGTGTGTGTGTGTGTGTGTGTGTGTGT
>NW_015554692.1:0-736 GCF_001515605.1 Sinocyclocheilus anshuiensis
GGCAACGCGAGACATGAGAGTTAGTAGAGATCAGTGTTGTGTTTTTAATTTTGTTTTTACACGAGAGAGCACCAAGTTTACCTGTCGGAGAGCAGCGGGCAAACAACAAACGATAAAGGACATTCCTACTTGGTCTTGTAAGTATCTGTGTTTTCGTTTTGACATGTGTTCATTATTTATCTATATTATTTGTTATCATGTTTAGGAACCTTGACATGTTAGTGAAGGGAGCAGATCGTAGTTGATCGTGATCCGTGACTAGACCCCGGTTCAGCACGCATGTGTTCAGAGGATTAATTGCAAAATTTAATAGGGTAAACGTTTTATCATTTGTACATGTTTACAAACTCAAGCGATTTTAAAACAGCGCAAGAAAGAGGTGAAAGAGCAAACAACAGAACAAACACTGCTTTGACAAAGATGAATCCATATTAATTTATACAGTGAACACACTCAGAAGAATTGGATAAACTGAGGAGGAGTTTCAACATCTGGAAAAGATCCGGAGCAATGGTAAAAAATAAAAAAAAACCTTTCCAAAACAACATTTCCTCACTAAAGCTCTCATCTTTGACAAAGTCCATCATTTATTTTAATTATTATATTGAATTTATGACTGAACAATGGCTTGTTGGATACAGAGAGAGCATGAGCTAATTGAATAGAAAATAGAATAGATTGTATAAGTACAACAAGATTTATTTTGAAACTTCCAAATTGATAGTAAAGCTTAAGA
>NW_015554693.1:0-525 GCF_001515605.1 Sinocyclocheilus anshuiensis
TGTTGGCTATTTGAATTTGAATGCAACCGACTATTATTTATTAGGACTATGTAAACCAGGATTTGTACTTAACCCGCTTTCCAAAAAAAAAAAAATCATGGTCTTCTTCACATGAAAAATCATCCTCTTCACATGAGCAAATATGTGCTTTTCAATCACGGATTGTACTATGGACTGTTTTAATTAAGCAGTGTATCTAGATTCTATAGTGTATTTATATGTTTGGTTGACTGTATTTTATTCTGATAATGAACAGGCTGCAGCGTTTGCAATGCTGTAGGCTTATATGAAAGGTGCATTTCTCTCGTACTGCAGAGATGGCTAATCAGCATCGTCAACTTCATCTTTGCATAATAATAATAATAATAATAGCCTACAAGGAAGGAATAACTGACAACGTGCCGTTGAATTACAGAAAGACAGAAAAAAAGAAGGTACCATCACGAAGTTCTTGTTTGGCAAATTTAATATAAGCTATTTTGTGTCTTAAGACAAGTTAAGTTAGAACAAGTTCAATAAAACATC
>NW_015554694.1:0-303 GCF_001515605.1 Sinocyclocheilus anshuiensis
GAGTTTTTAACAACTTAAGATAATAAAAATTAAAAAAATAAAATATTTTAAATAACTTCTAATACAAAAAAAATCTAATACAAATCAAGAGCATGTTATCACACTTAACATTAAAATATAAATGACAACATAAAAAAAAGATTAATCCTTTTGTTGGTTTACTTATTTTAACAAATAAAACAACCAACAGTGAACTTAAAGGAAATTATTAATTATTGGTTTTATTTGTTGTTTAAAATGCTTCCCAACTGCATTCCTCAAGTCCAACTCTGTTGCTGCCAGGAAGTTGGTCATCACAGCATC
>NW_015554694.1:888-1030 GCF_001515605.1 Sinocyclocheilus anshuiensis
GCACTGTCTTTGTGGTTTCTTCCTTCAATTCTGCACAACTTTGACACCTGAATAACACATGCCAATGTCAGGCGCGTAGTATTATATATGCATACTCGTACACGTGTTTACCAACCTTAAACACTGATGCCCATTGACCTGC
>NW_015554695.1:0-139 GCF_001515605.1 Sinocyclocheilus anshuiensis
TGATTGTAACCCTCTTGGAAAGGCAGAAGTCTGCTGGGGAAACACAGGCTCTATGGCTATAGCCAGGGCTATACACATACGAGAACCGCTTAGGTCTCAATATGGAACCCAGCCTTCCACGGTTCCCGCGGATTCATCG
>NW_015554695.1:454-828 GCF_001515605.1 Sinocyclocheilus anshuiensis
AGGCGACACTTCTAGTAGAGTGAGCTCGCAACCTGAGAGTGCAGGGCACACCCTGTGCTTGATAAGCCAGGGTGATGGCATCCACTATCCAGTGGGCCATCCTCTGCTTAGAGACGACATTCCCCTTCTGCCGGCCTCCATGACAGACAAAGAGCTGGTCTGAGGTCCTGAAGCTTTGTTTCCGGTCTACGTAGCATCTCAAGGCTCGGACAGGACAGAGCAAAGCTAGGGCTGGGTCTGTCTCCTCCGGGGGCAGCGCTTGCAGTCTCACCACCTGATCCCTGAAGGGAGTAGCGGGAACCTTGGGCACATAGCCGGGCCGGGGCCCTAGGGTTACCTGGGAGTCAGCCGGCCCAAACTCTAGGCACGAATCG
>NW_015554696.1:0-425 GCF_001515605.1 Sinocyclocheilus anshuiensis
GCGGTTCCATGCCCTCATCCAAGCCCAGCAGGAAGACCGCGAGCTTTTCCGGAGCTAGATTGACTGGGAGGTTCGGGCTGCGGGAACGACATCTGCCCCAGCACCACCCACCCACGTGCCTCTCCACAAGATGGGGCCCCAGGACGACCCGGAGGTGTTCCTGAACCTCTTCCAGAGGTCGGCGGAGGCCGGTGGGTGGCCCGAGGAGGACTGGCCAGTGCGGCTCATCCCCTTGCTGTCGGGGGAAGCACAGGTCGCCGCACAACAGCTGCCAGTCCAGAACCTCCTGGTCTACAAGGACCTCAAGCGCGCCATCCTTCAGCGGGTCGGCCGGAGCCCCAAGCAGCATTGCCAGTGCTTCCGGTCGCTGGACCTCGGGGAGGGGGGCTGACCCTTCATGATGGCACAACAGCTCCGGGGCGCCT
>NW_015554696.1:673-939 GCF_001515605.1 Sinocyclocheilus anshuiensis
CCCCCTTCCCCTGTGTTCTCTCTGCCTTCCAAACCTGTCCCTTTCCCCAGGTCCCGAGGGAATCTGCCCCCACGAGCCCCACCCCGCTGGAGGGGTGGTCCAGGGACGGAACCCACAGCTGCCCCAAGGGTGCCGCCCAGGGGGGCGGGTCCGGCAAGCAGTAGCCCGGCGGCAGTTCCCGTTCCGCCGCTCTCTCCACACCAATTCCTTGACCCACTTCCGCCTGGGCCGGCCTGCTGGCGTTGCGGGGACCCAGGTCATTTTAT
>NW_015554697.1:0-143 GCF_001515605.1 Sinocyclocheilus anshuiensis
GTAGAAGAACCTAGCTGGATGGTGAAATCATGCTGTAGAGTTGGACTGGCAGGGAAAACAAGAAGCTCGGTCTTTGCCAGGTTGAGCTGTAGGTGATGTTCTTTCATCCATGCCGAGATGTCCGCCAGGCAGCCTGAGATCCG
>NW_015554697.1:553-789 GCF_001515605.1 Sinocyclocheilus anshuiensis
GCTACAAATGTCCCCTCACTAAAGTTTAGCTATAGTTTAGTTATTCTATATAAATGCTAAAATGAATCTCAGACGTGAACATATTTGCTTAGTCTTTTCATGTACAAATTCATTCTAAAAAGAAATATATATGTCCTTTCAGAATTAATTTGTTTGGGTACACACACACACACACACACACAAATTATTTATAAATGGAAATATATATTTCTTTTTAGAAGTAATTTGTACATGTA
>NW_015554698.1:0-175 GCF_001515605.1 Sinocyclocheilus anshuiensis
GCCACAACAGCAGCCTTCACAATGGCCGCAGCGTGGAGCTGGCCGAGGGAAACCGGTGCAGCCCACCTCCGCCCCTGCCAAGCCCATGGAGCGCCAGGGCAGGTGGCGTCCCTGTGACGGGCGACTCGGAGCCCTTGGATCCAGCTCTTCAGGAGCTGATGACCGCATCACTCCT
>NW_015554698.1:650-805 GCF_001515605.1 Sinocyclocheilus anshuiensis
CTCATGAGAACCATCAGACTCGGTTACGCGATTCAGTTCGCCCGGCGCCCTCCCAAGTTCAGGGGCATTCGGTCCACCTCGGTGCAGGACAAGGATGCTCCGGTCTTGCATGCAGAGATCGCGGTCCTACTGGCGAAGGATGCGATACAGCCGGT
>NW_015554699.1:0-2010 GCF_001515605.1 Sinocyclocheilus anshuiensis
TATGAAGGCCTTTTAGAGAAAGTAAACGGGGAAAACGCCCGTTTCCTCCTTCGTGCGCTTTTCTAGAGCGACTTATTTTTGTCTCGGTGCACAAAATTAAAACGTTTTTTTTTTTTTTTCTCTACTGAAGTTAAATTATAAACCACGTACCCTCGAGTTTCACTTTCATTCAACACGCTCTGCCGTGCTATAATAACAGGTACAATAACTCACAAACTCTGTTTCTCTCTGTCCAATCTATTCTGCTCTGATACACAACAAAAGTATCCAGTGCCACAACAAATCTGTTTCTTTTGTCTTTTATCTATTTTTCCGGATAAAAATAGAGAAAATTCATAATATTTATCTTGGTATCATTAATTTCTCAGTCAAATCTTTTGCCAGCTTTCTATCTCCACCAAATATGTAATGAATTAAATAATAATAATGAATTCCCTTACAGATGAGTTAAAATTAAGTAATCAAAGTCATTACAAGAGAGAGAGAGAGATTAAAATAGATACAAATAAAATAGATATAGATTAAAAATTATAATAATAATAATAATAGTTTAAAGTCATCTAAATGCATTTTTGCAAAACTCCCCAAAATGTACCCTTATACAATTCACTGCAGTTTCCAGCTGAAAGGAACAGTAGTGGGAGTAAAACATATGAATACAGGGGCAGATTATCAATGAATAGACTTATTTTCGTGCAATTCCTTCCTTAAAACACGTTTAACATGATGCAAGATTTGTAATCTAATACATTTTAATATTTGCATCACTTAATCAGCTCCATATAGCTTTTTCTGACACAGTAAACTTGCTCAGAAGCTCACCTGGTTCTGTGTTGCACTTGCGATGCAAAGCTTCGTTATGAGTCCCATGAAACTCGATTCACAATAATAATAATAATAAAATGATAATAATAAAATAAATAAAGAAAAAGAAAGAAAAAATAACTTCAAGACTTGCAGAAGCAAGTTAATATGGCATGGTCTGAACTGCAGCAATACATACGACAATTAAACATAATAAAATGTTGCCAGATTTGTTTTGGATAAAACTGAATATGCTCACAGGACTTTTCACTTTGAAAGTGTCCCAATAATGCATAAAGCATATCACCACAGACATGTCTTTTCTTTTTTCGAATATCTGTATATGCTGTATACGTTTGCACTGTTAGATTAGCAACATGCAAATTGAGCCTTAGAAGGCAGCTGCCTGTGTAGACAGTAGACAGCGAGATCACTGAGGGTTTGGAACAGAGCCGTTGTCTCAGGTTAATCTCACCACGTGTCTAGAGTGATAATTGGTTTGCCAATACTGGAATTTCCAACATACGTGAAACAAGACAGTGATAATACTTTTATCCCTCGCCAATTTCCAGAGGGTTAATTGCAGTTCCTTAGAGCAGCGCGGGTCTAAGTGCCTCGCTCAAGGGGAAAATGATGGCAGAGGATTGTGAATAACCTTCTAGTCATTGGGGTATTTCCATACCTCAAAGAGCTATAGGATTCTAACGACCACTCGTCCAGTTGCTTTCACTTGGACCTACTTCCACAGATCTGTTGCTCTCGAGGAAGCAAATAGTCCATCAAGAAGCATAATTATCCATTGCCATTTTTCCATCTAAGTGCTTTTAAGTTTCAAGGTCCCTCTCTAGATAAATGTTTTAGGCTGATTCATTGTTTGAATGAATGAGCAATTGTAATAGTGATGCTAGCCTAAGATTGTGCCACTCAAAGATCTACAGAGAGATGTCATGGTACAGGTAATACAGCCATACTGAAAACTTCACAGTCCAAAACTGATGAGCGAGGAAATTATGTTTCCTGTCATTGCAGATGCTTGGATGTGTCTAAAAATGTCACAATCTTTGGTAACAGCTGGCTGTTAAGAGTTATTAGCTTGATGAATAGTCTAATTCACATAATCTTTTCTGGAAGCTATTTTGAATTGAGTTTTGATTGATGCATTTAATGTGACAAACTGACTGGCTTGTCATTGAAAAAGTCAATAAA
>NW_015554700.1:0-526 GCF_001515605.1 Sinocyclocheilus anshuiensis
GAAGTTTGTTCACAGCTGAATGATTTTTGGAATAGTGCCAAGCAAATTATATGCTCCAGAGCTGGAGAATGGGCGGAGATAGCTCTGATATTTTCTGTTATTGAACGCTCAGAAATCTCTCTCATATCCTGAGGTCACATAACGATGACCCTGGGTCGCTTGCATCTGCTCTGCTTCAGACAGACAAAGAAGTCTTATGTTCGCATATGTGTGTGTGTGTGTAAGGCTTCTATAAGCAATTCAATGCTTGAACAGTTGTCGGCTATGTTTTTAAGTATCTTCAACAACCTTGACAATCTCTCGCGATCCTGAGTCCCGCATGTCTGACCAACATCCGGTGGTCACAAACACACAGAGACCTTATGAGTTAAAGTGACCAGAGATTGTGACACATACACTTCCCTGTCTGGACTTAAACAAGCAGGGCCTATAGTCTGCCTGAGCGAGTGTGTGCGTGTCAAGCAGGGCCTGCCTGAGCGAGTGTGTGCGTGTGTGTGTGTGTGTGTGAGAGAGTGAGAGAGAGACT
>NW_015554701.1:0-187 GCF_001515605.1 Sinocyclocheilus anshuiensis
TATATTTATATTTATATATATATATACACTGACTCCAAGCTTTTGAAAGGTATAGTGATAAATGCTGATCTTTGGATCTCTCTATTCATCAAAGGATCCTAAAAAAATGTACTTGACTGTTTTAAATATTGATAATAATAATAATAATAATAATAAATGTTTCTTGAGCAGCAAATCAGCACATTAG
>NW_015554701.1:773-1328 GCF_001515605.1 Sinocyclocheilus anshuiensis
GAAAGCAGTTATTTTAAATAGTAAAAATATTTCACAATATTACTGCTTTTGCTGTACTTTGGATCAAAAAATGCAGGCTTGGTGAGAAGAAGAGACTTAAAAAAAAATATGAATAATCTTACTGTTCAAAAACTTTTGACTGGTAGTGTAAGTTTATAGTTTTAACAAGATGTTTTTTCACCTTATAAAAATAGTTTTGTTATTAGGATATACAAAAATATTTTATAGCAGGAAACTTTTCTATACAATTGTGTTTAACCCAAGCATGAAGTATAGAAATAATCAAATTGTGTATATCGTGTATTAAAAAATAATGTGCATTAAAAAATGTCAATGTTGCACACGAAAAAGTAAAAATAAGATAAATACATGTGGGAATGAATAAAGATATAAAAAAAATGAATGAATGCATAAATAAACTTAAAAATAAAATTAATTAATTGATTGAATATAAAAATAAATGAAATAATAAATAAGTTAGAATAAAAATAAATGTTGAAAATAAATGTTGAAAATAATCATTGAAGAAAAAATGTAATAAAAATTAATTCAGGA
>NW_015554702.1:0-111 GCF_001515605.1 Sinocyclocheilus anshuiensis
GTATTTTGCTGTCAAAATAACAGAGTTCCTTTGGAATTCTTCAGCATTTAAGAACTGCTGGTTTCGCCGGTAGTGGGCGGAGCTAATGCGCAAACGGCAATCTCATTGGCT
>NW_015554702.1:221-836 GCF_001515605.1 Sinocyclocheilus anshuiensis
GCACACAACCTGATTAATATTCATGAATCCAGTAGCTCATTAATCCTTAGTGCGTTTTTATATTGTTCTTATTAGTAGAATTCGTATAATAATAATATCTTATCAGTGTTATTGTTCGTTTTTTTTTTTTTACAGGAACACTGAATGACCAAAAAAGCACCACCACCAGTCCAGTTAAAATGTTCAGTTAAAATGACTAATATGCATTCAAACATGGTTATCAAGTTTTAATTCTAATTACTAAAGTTCTATCATTAAATAATATTGATTATATCAATATAATGCTTGACTGACTGATGTTAAAAGTGTACTTTTAGATATTTATAAAACTGTGCCATTTTACATATATATATATATTTTTATTGTAACGGGGCGGGGTGAAGAATCACACGACAAGGAATCTCAATCAATACCCGGAGGGTGGATTTATTGGTGTGGTGGGTGATAGGGAGAAAGTTCCAGGTAGGTGCTCCGGTGCCGTGAGTGCTCTCTTCCGTTTTCTCAGTGCAGAGGGTCCGTGCAGTGCACCTGTGGGGCTGGTCGGTCACACGCTGCTGTCTGTGGGAGACGTGAGAGGGCGAGTTAGTGCTCAGTCTCATGGAGAAGTCTCCTAGA
>NW_015554703.1:0-459 GCF_001515605.1 Sinocyclocheilus anshuiensis
CACAATGTTCCACAATAATAGAGGAAGAACATTCTCTTAGCCACAATGTTAAAAAATGTTAAGATGGGTCTAAGATGACAAAATGTTCTTGAAAAAAACTTTATTGTAATGTGACGTGTTAACAAAGCTAGAACATTACTAGAATGGCTTCTGCCTTGAGTGGTCAGCAGAAGTCAGCTGAATTCCAGCGTCTCGATTACAAAAATACAAAAGGAAGAAAAAGTCTGGCATTTGGCATCAGTTCTGAACTGTTGCCGAACGTGGTACAGGAGACAAGAAGCGCTGATTGGGCCACGTTTAAATCCACCAATCACTGTGTACTATTCTCGTGACGTAAGAACATTTGAAATCGACGAACGCGCGAACGAAGTTTATGTCGGAAGAAGCAAGTAGTTTGAATCTATGAGGGGCCGGATAGGCCATAATTATTGAAAAGCCTCTTACAAACACTAGTGAAAC
>NW_015554704.1:0-187 GCF_001515605.1 Sinocyclocheilus anshuiensis
AACTTAACCACTGATTTCTAGTCGTGTCCTCTTTTGGAAGGACAACAAAGTAGTTTCACACGGCAGGCTAGAGTGAGGAACGGCCGGTGGGCTTGAGAACGGTGCGGCCGGCGGATTCGACAAAGGAGTGTCCGGAGGGCTTGCGGCAACCACATGTGACGACCCCGGGCTGGACTCCGCTTCGTCC
>NW_015554704.1:321-1202 GCF_001515605.1 Sinocyclocheilus anshuiensis
TAGGCATGACGAAGCAGATATCGTCCTCTTTTGGAAAACCAAACAAAGTAGTTTCGCTTTCACAACGAAACACAGCGTCTTCACGACATGGCGGCGGCAACAACAATACTACAGCGAGAATAAAAGTTACGCCTTCTTTCTTTGCGTGAACATTTGGGCGGCGTTATGCAAATCTTCCCACATCGTGACGTAGACATGTGGGGGCGTGTTAGAACAAGCCGTTTTAGGTAGGCGTGGCTGACTCTTAACTTTTATAAAGAATATCTCTTTGGTTTTGAGACTTTAGTCTTTGCAACTTTACAGATCTTCTTTATGCACCAAGAGCTTGTAACACTCCAAAGAGAAAGGAAAACTTGAAATCGCATCATATGACCCCTTTAATAAAGGCAGTTTAACAAATAAATGTGGATATCTCTAAATAATCGAGAGCATTGAAGTGAAAGTCCTTATGTTTCATAACTAATTAAATGATCATTATTAGCAATAACCTCAACAATATTCTTCCTGTAGCTGATGAAAACTTTACTCAATATCTGTAATTTCCAGACATCTTGCTTGAATCGCTTGTTTTATAACATGCTAAAGCATTTGAATGAGACACAATCTAGACTTTCTGCATGAAATTACTGGTTCCTGAATGACTTGAGATGCCAAGTGCCATTAAAGTCCCTACAGCAGGGTCAAGGTTTATTCCTTTAATCATAACAGTGCATACAGTAACTGAAAGACTACAAATTACATGCATCCCATATATACGCAAATCAAAGGCTGAAACTGTGGTCTTGCTCTGATCCTTATGGGATGTTAATACTGAAAGTACAGTAGCAACAGTGATGAATTTCTTCCACTGACAGCATACTGATGAAGAAATCCTTCTGCAA
>NW_015554705.1:0-193 GCF_001515605.1 Sinocyclocheilus anshuiensis
ACATAAACTGTGTTTAAGTAAATACTCTCCAAGCCGGCCATTTGGCCATATGTTGTGTGTATTTGCTCGATTGGACATGCACCCGAAGCTCAAAGTGTAATTTGTTTGTCCGTTTTGGAGCGCGCCGCGCGCACACATTTCAGCCTGAGGAACAGCGTCTCTTGTGCGGATTGTGCTTTCAACATTTTATTAT
>NW_015554705.1:273-535 GCF_001515605.1 Sinocyclocheilus anshuiensis
AAGACGGCATCTTACAACAATCACCGATTGATCTGATTCTGACGTTAAGTTTGGGTTTTAGGGAGGAACGAATGCGCACCGCTGTGAAGGGAAAGAAGGTGCGCAATACGAAACGCAGCTAGTTTTTAATAACGTTACCTCATGTCTTCTTTTGTATAATCCTTAGAAGCCAAATCGAAATAAAAAAATTAAATTAGCTTAATAAAACCGCCACAGACCTAAAGTGTAAGCGGATGTTTGAATGTTTAGTTCTCTCTTCTAT
>NW_015554706.1:0-587 GCF_001515605.1 Sinocyclocheilus anshuiensis
CTGGACTGAAACAGAGCAGTTTCACTTCTGCTGTAGTCAAGCAGCACGCAGACAAACTCACCATTACAATGCAGGAGATGGTGAAAATATATGTAAATCTTTCTTTAATGTTTATGAAAATGTCAGTAAAATCATAAAAATCTATGATCGTAAATACAGAATCAATCGTTCTGACAGTAATTGTGTAAGAATATAAATCTTTCTGTGGGTCGAATGGAAAGCATCACGTCCAGACAGCAGAAGAGACTGAATCTGTTCAGTTTGATTGACAGGAATCATATATTACACCTAAATATGATGATCACATTAAAACACTGACTCATTCTCTTCAGAAGTACAGTATTTCTATTAATAATAATGATATTGTGTTATTAGTGTTTGTGTTGATCAGTGTTGTGTGTGATTGTGTTGTAGAGCAGCTGCAGTGTCTCTCAGCTGTATCAGTGCAGTCACTGTGACTCTGACTGACGGAGGTTTTTGTACGACTCTTTAACACTGTGTGAACACCCAGCTATCACTGATATAGTGTACACTCTGACAGTAATAATCTCCTGTATCTTCAGTCTGGACTCCACTGAGGGTCAGAG
>NW_015554706.1:775-1075 GCF_001515605.1 Sinocyclocheilus anshuiensis
TTTGTTTGGGCGTCTGGAGCCGCCCTTAGAGGGGGGGATATGTAATGTGGTGTTTTGGGTGTGTTTCTTGTTCGTGTTTTCATGTCTTTTATTTTGGAGTTTAATCATGGTCCCTGTTTGTGTCATGCTTCCCTTGCCTTCATGTATTCATGCCATTGGTTCTTTTGTTCATTGTGTCATGTTCTGATTGGTTGACTTAGTCATGTGTCTGGTTTCCCATTGGTTTGTTCTTGTCTTGTGACCCTCTTGTTTGCTATAAGTAGCCATCATGTTCCCATAGTCTTCGTCGTGTACTGATGT
>NW_015554706.1:1253-1825 GCF_001515605.1 Sinocyclocheilus anshuiensis
GAACACACACACACACACACACACACACACACACACACTGTGAACACACTCCCGGAGCAATGCTCAAGGGTCTCACCTCAGTTGTGGTATTGAAGGTGGAAAAGAGGTCATTCACTCCCCCCACCTACAATCCCTGCCGGTACCGAGACTCGAACCTGTGACCATTGGGTTACAAGTCCAACTCTCTAACCATTAGGCCACAAGCAACTGCAAAACAACTATTAACCGTTTCGCATGTGAGTTTAAAATATTCTAGCTGAGCCTCCAGCGTGAGTTTTTTTTAGGCGACCATTATTTTAGAATGTATCACCTTATTGTTTCCATGGCGATGCGTCATGCTTGTCATGTGACACTACGCAGCCACAATAGATCTGTATGACACATGGATCACTTTTATTTTGTTTTTCCTGTTTTATTCAAAATATTCACAAACATGTTAACTATATTATGAAATATCTGATATTCCGATTCTGAAATATGTGCAATTAAATCTATTTGGTAGTTTAAACACTTTTATATCGACCGTGTTAGTTGATCTATACCGGGTGATGGGCGCCGCCATGTTAGTTCGC
>NW_015554706.1:3555-3977 GCF_001515605.1 Sinocyclocheilus anshuiensis
AATTCAAATATTGTTTGCAATTTACTATAGGCCTACTGCTGGGTTAAATTAACCCAAAATGGGTTTTAAAATTAAAATCACACACAATATGACAACAGTAACAACACAGGCAACAGATAGCCTAATAAAATATTACAATTTATTACACCAGTTCAGAAAAAAAGCAAAGCAACTCCATACTTATACAGATTATACAGTTAAACCAAATTCTTTTGAAAAGTTTGTTTAAGGATAGATTTTGTTCATGTTTTTCACCCACTGGCTTAATGACTAATTGATTAAATAGTAATGACTAGTTACACTATTATGGCCAAACCATCACGCCAATAAACACAGTAATAAACACTGAAAGTCAAGATTAAACTGTGTATTATAGCGAACTGACAGGATTTCACCGTCTTTGATTTACCGTTTTGATCCAC
>NW_015554706.1:4121-6770 GCF_001515605.1 Sinocyclocheilus anshuiensis
ACCCTCCAGTTTTAAAAGAACACATTCCAGTCAGTTTCAAAAATCTCTCTCCTCTTCGTTTCGATTAGTTTTCTTGTATTTTCTACACATATTCCTGTCATGAGCGCCTCCAACACGGATAGACTCGTCTCATGCGCCATTCCAGCTGTTTCCAGTTCGTGTTCACCACATTCACTGCTGCAGTTTTAAAGGAACACACTTCAGACAGTTTCAAAGTTGTCCCTCGTCTGCGCTTCGATTCGTTTTCTCCTATTTTCCACACGTTCCCGTCTTAAGCACCGCAGTCAAGGATTTCGTCGCACACAGCGCCGTTCACGTTTGAACTCACGTGACTTGCTGCACGCTCTCATTCAGGTCCTCCACATTCATAACCCAGCAACATCGGGTTATTACTGATATCAACCCAAATTGGGTCACATCAAGCCAGCTTCCTAACCCAACAGTCTCAACCGAGCATTTGGATTGAAACAATTACCAGCGTGTATTATATGTGTAGGCTATAAAAAAGTACACAGTGTATGTTTTTGCTTAATCGCTTGCAAATATAAGAGGTCATACATACCCCATAATATTAGAATAGGTACCCCTTAGATTCAAAATACTTACAGTAGAAATTATTTGTAATTTTACAGATTTTTACTCCTTTATTCCACAAACTTCGCATATTGTTACCTTATACCTACATGGAGGTACTGAATAGGTACACTGTAATTACAAAAAAGTTACGCTGTAAATTCTGTTTACTTACGCAGTACATTGCGGGTTGTAATCTAAAGCGTTACCCAATTTTTCAGCCTGGTGCCACATAAGAATCCACAAAGAGCCTCTTATTCCATCAGTGTACAGGTACTTTAAAGAAACTGCTAATGGATTTTTCACAGCGGTGCAAGAAGGAACCCTTTTCAGTCCTACATGGAAACATGTTGTGTTATATAGTCATTATATGAAGCATCCGTCTTCATGTGATCTGTGTGCTGGTGTTCAAAAATACCACATACCAGAAGGAAAAATTAGTTGAGTGGTGTCATCTTCTTGTATATGGCTTTAATGTTGAATGACTAACTGTGTTATGTATTAATCAAATCATAATCTTATCATGGCATGTTTTGCTATAATGGCAAATGTCAAATCATATCGTAAACACAAGAATCAATGTTATATTGTATTGTGATGAAACTGCTGTTTGTTACATATTGTAGCTCCTCAAGCTGCAGTGTCTCTCAGCTGTATCAGTGCAGTCACTGTGACTCTGACTGACGGAGGTTTTTGTACGACTCTTTATCACTGTGTGAACACAGCTTTACTGTTGATCCAGTGTGCACTCTGACAGTAATAATCTCCTGTATCTTCAGTCTGGACTCCACTGATGGTCAGAGAGAAATCACTGCCAGATCCACTGCCACTGAATCTAGATGGAGTTCCTGACTGGAGGGTGTTTATGTAATAAATGAGGAGTTTAGGAGCTTCTCCAGGTTTCTGCTGATACCAAGACACACAGTTACTACAGCTAGAAAGTGTCTGACTGGTTTTACAGCTGATCGTGACAGTTTCTCCTTGTTTGATGGATTTTATTTCTGGATTCTGAGTCACTGTCATTTGTCCCCAGATCTCTGAAATAAGACATTTTAATTGTTTAGTGAACATTTTGATAACATATTATTATTCTAATATATCATACTAGTCCACAGTATATGAAACATTTTAGTATAGTTTGTGATTTATTATAAAATATTTACCCTGAATGCAGAGCGTCAGAGTCCAGATGAGGATGATGATGTTGTTCATTGTTGTTGTTGTGTCTTGTGTGATGATGAAGATTGTGTTCTGTTCTGCTCTCAGTCATGAAGTGTTAAACTCACAGCACTATAAACACTCTCATGCAAAGTGTCTCTTTATGTAAATGCTCTTAATGCAGAGAACAGGCAGCCATAGCTGCGGAAACGTATTTTGTCCAGGGGGGGCTGAGAAATAAAACTTGTGGGGGAGGGGGGGTCACGTGACAAGAGTGATGCAAGAAGACACACTATGATGGCGGATCCAAAAGAGTCACTTTTCATAAAACTTTCATTTCTTCGTTTAATAGCCTATAAGTGAGTGTCTTTATTGTTGCTGGGTTTCCATTAAAAAAAGAAATAAAAAATAACAATGAACCACAAACTAAGCATTCGTTTTAAATAAGGGAAAATACCTTATTTATTTGGGTTACAACGCAAGGCTATATCTTATTCATTTTGTTAATAAAAGTTAGATGTTTAATATATGCGAATTTGCCATTGTACTATT
Source organism: Sinocyclocheilus anshuiensis (assembly GCF_001515605.1). Classification (NCBI taxonomy): domain Eukaryota; kingdom Metazoa; phylum Chordata; class Actinopteri; order Cypriniformes; family Cyprinidae; genus Sinocyclocheilus; species Sinocyclocheilus anshuiensis. Next base: position 6,405 of record NW_015554706.1, read on the forward strand.
TTATGGCTGATGTGTTTTAATTAAGATAATAAATCACAAACTATGATCGTTTTAAGGTAGCCTGAGGGGAAATCCATATTCACTTTGTTTAGAAAAGTTCAGTTTAATATTGGTGAATTTATCATTGTACTATTTTATTGTATAGCCTTTTTTTCATTAATAATAATGAGCCATAAGCATTCGTTTAAAGTAAGGGGAAAATCCAAAAACCTTTCATTTATTTGTGTTACAACGTAGGTACATCAGTCTTATTCGTTCTGTTCATAAAAGTTTTCTGTTTAATATAAGCGACTTTGTCATTGTAGCATTGCTGATGTTGTATGTGTGTGTGTGTTTTCATTAAGAGTAGGCCTAATATTGAATCAA
>NW_015554707.1:0-1014 GCF_001515605.1 Sinocyclocheilus anshuiensis
AAAGTATAGGTGCTCAACAAATATATTTGTTGAAAATTTGTGCTTCGTGTCCATACAGTATCTCCCTGAGAAACTGTGATCTAGCAGTGGGCGATATGACCAACGTCTTCTATCACAATATGAGTAATTTTGTTTCACGATAATAATATATCACAATATAATTATTTTTGCAGGAAATAAGTTTAATTAAAAAAAATTAGTCTATAAAAAATACTAGTCTAATGTAGAGTAAAACATTCTCAAACTTATTAAAGTAAACAGTAATAAAATAAGAACAAAGAATGTAATTACAAGCTATATGACAAAAACATGAGCGGTCAAAAGATGCGATATGTAAACGGGCCCTAAAGCCTCATACACACCGGGACGATTATCGCGCGCACTTATCGCCGACGTTTTTCGACGCATCTTTTGTATTCATACCCAAGCGATTTTCGCAGGCGATGAGCCGAGTGAACGTGCAAATTCACTCCATGACATTAGATGGCGCTTAATGAAAAACAGAAATACCCATCGAATCCTATTTGATGCAATTCCTCTCCATAACAACTCCCTTATCGAGATTGTTGTAGTCGCTGTCGCATGTGTCATGAAGCTCTTTGTGTTCAGACACCAATGAATGAATGAATTTGTGCTTGAGCGCCTCCAAGTCGTGTTTTACTGTAACTTCAGCAGCTCCAGGCACGTGAACAAAAGCCAATGTTGTTACAGAAAGGGTGAAGGTGATTGGTTGGTTCTTGTCACATGACCTGGGTGTGCTTGCGGCATTCTGAAAAGTTGAGATGTTTTTATCTCGCTGCGGTGCGTACGCGCCTGGAAAAAATGAGCGCGTCGCTCTACATTTACAATAACGAACTTGAGCGGTCAAAAGATGCGATATGTAAACGGGCCCTAAAGCCTCGTACACACCGGGACGATTATCGCGCACGTTTTTCGACGCATCTTTTGTGTTCATACCCAAGCGATTTTCGCAGGCGATGAGCCGAGTGAACGTGCAAATTCACTCCCTGACTT
>NW_015554707.1:1404-2231 GCF_001515605.1 Sinocyclocheilus anshuiensis
TGTTTTACTGTAACTTCAGCAGCTCCAGGCACGTGAACAAAAGCCCCAGTCTCATTGGTCGGCCAGTTTTTAACACGGCCAAAACAAAAAAACGAACCCGAGGTGTTTTTTTTTTTTTAAATGATGCTTTTACGCCTCGCATTTTGCGCGCCGGTGTGCACACTCACATTGGCGCCCTTTGTTTAGTCTCGAGGCATTAAACGTCAGCGATAATCGCGCGCGATATTCGTCCCGGTGTGAATAAGCCTTTAGGCTGCCATCACTTTAAAGGGTTAGTTCACAAAAAAACTCATCAATTACTCGCGTTGTTCCAAACCCGATAGACTTTTGGTCATCGAAACACAAATGAAGATATTTTAAATGAAATCTGAGAGGTTTCTGTCCCATCATTGACAATCCATTTAACTGCAACTTTGTAGCTTCAAAAAGTTCATAAAGAGATCATAAACTAATCAATATGAATTGGTTCAGTCCAAATTTTCTGAAGAGACTCGATAGCTTTATATGATGATTAGATTGAATTTATGCTTTGATGACGCAGCACTGTAACACGCAAGTGTAAACGCAGTAGAGACAATAGTCCCAAAATTTAGTTAATCGCCCACACCTACTCTGTTCATGGACCTGACTGAGCCTAGTTATTTTAAAGTCCTCCTGTAGTCAATAATTTGATCCCTTAAAACTCATCTTTGATCACCAAAATGAGATATTTAAATGTTTTTTTTTTTCCTGTGAAAAAAAAATTTTTTAAATGTTTTTTTTCCTGTGAAAAAAAATTATTCGTGCCTTAAAATAGCTTGAATGTAACTCTACACCTTGATTGGTTA
>NW_015554708.1:0-1400 GCF_001515605.1 Sinocyclocheilus anshuiensis
TGCAGTGCGATCCGATTTCGATTCGATTCAACATAATGCGATTCAGTGCAATACGATGCAATTGAAAAAATATGAACACTTTTAATGCCTCGAGGCCGGTATCATAAAACAAGTTAACCAAATAAGCCAGGCTTATTTCAGTTAGTCCAACTCATTGTCAGATGATTTGGTTCCATAAAGCAAATTTAACATAGATCAACTTCAGTCACTGTGGCAACTTATGCTGGGAAACTAACCTGGTCTAATGCAGGTTAACTATCATGAATTTATTTAATACATGAGTTTCACAATTTGAGTTGAATTACTGAAATAAATGAACTTTTCCACGACATTCTAATTTATTGAGATGCACCTGTAGATCAACTTCAGTCACCGTGGCAACTTATGCTGGGAAACTAACCTGGTCTAAAGCAGGTTAACTATCAGACTAAGCTGAGTTCCTCTAACACTGACCAATAGGAACGCTATTATTTGACTTGTTTTACAGTTTCTAGCCATGCAGAAAGGCTCTCTGGTTTTATGACAGCTGTACCTTTGCAGAACAGATAGCAGAACATTAGAACATTACAATCTAAAATTGCTCTTTAAAGCATTAAAATAACTAAATAAAAAGTTAAAATCACTTAATTAAAATGAAAATAAATAATAAAGAAAATGACTACATGTTAACTGCTATAAGAAACACACATAAAATGTATATTTTACTTAGAATTATTGGACTCCTATTCGATTGCGCGCCGTCTGTTTAGCGCGCATGCGCGCAGCAGCGCTCGTTCACTCGCGTGCCTGCCCACTCCTGACAGCAAAATGGATATGTTTGCATGACTTTCTAACATTTACAGATGAAAAATATACCTATTTTACTCTGAATTATTGTGCTCCTATTCGATTGCGCTCCGTCTGTTTAGTGCGCATGCGCATAGCTGCGCTCGTTGCTCTCACATGCCTCTATATGTTTGCATGACTTTCTAACGTTTACAGATGAAAAATATACCTGTGACATGTCAGTTATGCAGTGAGGAAAACACAACGTCTCAAATGCATTAAACAGCACGAATATATTCGCTGTTTGCTATGGTAGATCGATTTGATCCATGATCGGCATTAAGGGATGCTTAAGAATAAGCGTGCACAAAGTGAGATTGTGTTTATGGAACCGCTTTAGCCCCGATTGATTTGTTAGGTTATTTCAAGTCAGGTTTTGGACTTTAATCCCAGTTTTTTCTCGGGTCTCCATGGTGTTGTGATTCGTCATATTCCACGAATATGCAGCAGCGGTGATGAGAGAACGCACTTGACAAACAAATACATAGATCACAGATTATTGGTACACACTTTTTAAACCGATGCATCCTATCGTTAACTTTTTATGCCGATGAACCGAGCGAATCGGGGAATCT
>NW_015554709.1:0-501 GCF_001515605.1 Sinocyclocheilus anshuiensis
AGCTGATGTTTCCAAGGTTGATGCTGATGATGTACCAGTTTCTGAAACTGGGACCTTTATTGTGCACAGGTCTCGTTTTGGACGTTTCATCAAGCCTGTGAATAGACTGTTGTACACTATGTCTGGACAAAAGGTTGTGTCAATGCGGAATCACAGAATTCAGACTGTTTGAATGTTTTTTTTTTATTATTTGTTTAAATGTTTTGTTGTTCAATATGTTTGTAAACAAATAAGATGTAGGATGTATGAATAAGAAGACACAAGAAGCAATGTTTTATTTTGTTTTTAATATGACATTGTTCTGTGTAAGTTATATTTGCTTACTGTATACCTTGGTATAGAGTTTTGTGAGATGTATATGAGCATTTTACTGCCAGGAGTTGGTCAGAGAGATTGGCGCTCCTCTCTTTCCACTTCATCTTTTGAGATAACCTTGTGTTTGGCTTACCTGTTACCTTTGTTTTGGAGTACTAACCGCTGCCTTAATTCAGCAGAATTCAG
>NW_015554710.1:0-694 GCF_001515605.1 Sinocyclocheilus anshuiensis
TTTATTTTATTTTATTTTATTTTATTTTATTTTATTTTATTAATGCATCTGCTTGACTGCCCCTTTTTGGCCAATTTGAGACAGCAGAATCATATGCTTTTAGTCCATGAGTCAGTATTTTTAAAAACCACTTGTCAAAATGTTATAGACATTTACCTTAAGTTGTAAGAAGTGTCCAGTTTCAAACTGAGTTTATATCTTTGTATACAAATGGGTAATTTTGCGATTGCACTTGACCTTTGGCTTTCACGTTTGTACAATCTCCACTCTTGTTGAAAAATACTCTGTTTGTTCCACTTATGCGTCATGTAATATTTCATAATCCTTTTAAATCCTCTTCGTTAAAGAAAATGCAGCATCAAACCTGGCAATCATATTTGCACTTCATGCAGTTCCAATGTGAAGTCTTTTGACTAAAGTCTAGTGGTTGTCTACAATCTCTTTGCAAGTTTTTGGTTTTACGCGTCAAATCCTTGGAAATGGCAGTGTGTAACTGTTTAGGTTTCATTTGTCAGGTTACAACAGAAATCAAACTTCAACTATTTACACTTTTCCAAGCTTCAAATTAAATTGTTTTATTTGTTTTATTGTCCTGCTAGTCTAAAACATTTTAACAGATTTAATGGAGACTCCACATTTCTGTTGTGCTTGTTTTTGTTTGAAGCCTTTCTCTTGTATACCTTGTAGTCTTGCA
>NW_015554711.1:0-238 GCF_001515605.1 Sinocyclocheilus anshuiensis
GGAAGATCGGGTTGTTGATGTTTGTCTGCCATTCTCGCTCTGTCTCGCACTGTCTGTCCGTTCTTAGCCCTACGCCTTCCACAGAATATATAAATACAGATAAATACATTTAGACAACTTGATGATTGCTATCGGGATGTGAAGAGACTTTCAACCAGCATAAGTGGTGCTTATGCTTCCCCATAAGTGGGGAAGTTGTGGCCTAATGGTTAGAGAGTCGGACTCGTAACACAAATGT